>NC_079147.1:50468140-50565051 GCF_945859685.1 Eupeodes corollae
TTTGCGATATGATCGACTTTTGTCTTGGTAGATTTTTATTTAAAAACAATTTACTCGTTATTTTGAGAAACCTTAATGGTGGAAATGTTTAATGTATATTTATTTATTTATTGTTTTTTATTCATTATTGATTTTGTACGTATATTATTATTATTTTATTATCGAGTAATCACTAAAGCATTGTAACTTTGTTTGATGAAATAAACACTAACCTAAACTAAACTAAAACGAAATTAGGATATGCACGTATAATGTAAGGTCCCTTAACAGACCCAGTGCGGCTGAAGAATTAGCGGAGGCCCTAGACTGCTATAAAGCAGACATCACTGCCATCCAGGAAAAGCGATGGGCCTGGGTGATTTTAATGCCAAGCTAGAAGGGAAGACATCTTTGGTGGAATAATCAGGAGAAAGAGCCTGCACAAAAACACTTCTGACAACGGATTCAGGTACATATATTTTGCTGCGGGGCGAAACGTCATGGTAGCATGTACGCGTTTTTCATACCACAACATCCACAAAGGAACTTCGAGTTCTCCATATCAATCTACTGTCAACCAGTTTGACCATATTGCGATCCTGGATGTCCGAGCTTTCCGAGGAGCTAAAATCTACTCGGAACACTACCACGTTGTAGCCAATGTAGCACTCCGGGTTTCCAAACCCAAGTCAAAACAGGGAGGTACTGAGAGAAGGTAAAACGTTGAACGGCTACAATCGCAGGACATAACCAAATCCTTATCCGACCGAGTTACCGAGTTCAAGCAGCCAACAACAAGGAACCCCTGGCGCTGCATAAAAGGACGAGATTTGTTCATGAGCTCTATGAGCGGAAGAGTCGATTAGGAACACCGAATTCTCAGAAGGATAAAGACAGGTCATGAGAAGCGTGCGGTCAAAGATGTTGAGAGGTTTAAAAGCAGGAATGAAGTTCGAAAGTTTTATGAATAGGTGAAACGAAATTCACAGGTACATAAACCTAGAACCGAAGGCTGCAAAGACGAAAGTGGAAACATCATAGTGGAACCGCATTCAATGCTGAGGATATGGAAGGACCACTTCTGCAGACTGTATAACGGCAGGCAGGATGGTCCATTCAACATAGACGACGAAAGCCAACAATTCCGTCCTCCCGACTTAGGTGAAGTAAAGGTTGCCATATCTTAGTTGAAGTCTATTAAAGCCGATGACATTGACATAATCGGAAGAACTCAGCGTGATGTCAACAGGGCTCATGTGAGTATTGAGGCAGAGGCGGCCAAAATGGGTTAGACTATCAATGAGAGCAAAACAAAGTTCAAGCTGTAGTCAAGAAAAAACCTATAACACAGACGTCTCGGTCAAAACGTCACCATCGACAGACGTAACTTTGAAGTAGTCTAGGACTTCGTCTACCTAGGGTCCGCTGTAAACGCAGAAAACAACACCAGCGCTGAGATCAAACGCAGAATAACTCTTGCTAACCGCAGTTTCTTTGGGCTAAGAAAGCAATTGAGTGGTAAATTCTTCTCTCGATGGCCCAAAGTGTCGCTATATAAGACCCTTATCATCCCCGTCCTGCTATACGGTGCAGAAGCATGGACTATGACAGAAGCGGAAGAAGGCCCTTGGATCGTTTCGAGATAAAAGTTCTTCGTGTGATCTTCGGTTCCGTATGCATCGAAGGGGAGTGGAGGAGAAGATGGAACGATGAGCTGTACGGGCTGTACAGCGACGTAGACTTAGCCAGAATTGTAAAAGTCCAACGACTAAGATGGCTCGGTCACGTAAAGCACATGGAAACCAATACTCCGGCCCGGAAAGTCTTCGAATCCACACCCACAAGACAAGGCAGTAGATTAAGACCGCGATTCAGGTGGCGCGCACAAGTGGAAAGTGACCTAACCCAACTTTAAGCGTGAAACTGGAGACATCTAGCTTGGGACCGAGCTAGATGGAGAAGTTTGTTGGGTGAGGCCCTAGTTCACACAGGGCTGTAGAGTCACCTTATGTAAGTAAGCAGGTCTCTAAAAATTCGATTTTATCAGAGTTATTTCCACTAAGAAAGTTATTATTATATTAAAGCCAGAAAATAGTGGAAGAGTTTAGCAGTTCGCTGCTACATATACAAGCTATTCTACTTGGTGCAATTTGTCGAATTGTCCCTAGAGTCTAAATATATAAGTTTGTTTTTGATTAGCTCAGAAATGCCATTATAAAGAGAATATTTGTTTGTTGTTTCTTTTTAATACAAAATTCTTTAATAATAAATTAGTTATTTTCATATTTAAACCTCTCATACTTAAACAATTTTTCATCCCTTGGCATTTCATTTGGTTATAATCTTCTTAAAATGTCGGTTAGTGTTTGCATTACAAGTATTTTCGTTTGTATTTAAAAAAAAGTCATGTCAAAACTTATATGTCCAATAACTTTTTTAATTAAATTTCTAATTATATCACATAATACTCAAAAACACACTTGACTTAATATATATTACTTGAGTTAATAAAATTTCCTCCAGTTTCTTTTTTCATATTTTTGTGTGTGGATAAAAAATCCACACCCCAATAAAATAACACAAAAAGCACCCTTATCACAAAATACAAAATACTTACAACAAAATCATGTCATTTTAACCTTATTATCTTGAAAACAAAACTTTTGCACTAAACTCAAAACCTAATCTCATCCTAAAATAAAACATGATTTTATTTCATATCTATCCCAGTCCATATACATGCGTCGGCGAGCCGTATATGCCAAGGAAAGGAAGGTATACCTATAACATTCAACGTTAACTTCATAATAAACCAAACAAATTCTATTATAATTCAGACAACTTACCTTAAACCTTAAAAAGGAAGTGGGTATATGTTTTACTCACTCACGTCTTCAAAAACACTCACCCACATACCGTATTATAACCCATACTACTCCGTAAGGCCCAGAGGCCCAGCGGGTATAAAAATAAGCTCTCTCTGGTTTTTCTAAGTAAGATGGAACAAAAACTCGAGGTATAATAATTTCCAGGCACGTCCGTTACTGTCATCGTTCATAAAAAAATATAAAACAAATTCGAACATTAAAAACGAAAATGGAAAAAAAAGAAAGAAAGAACCTGAAACGATGAACAAAAAGAATAACACAAAAATATACATATCCTCGTATACACATCAAAAATCAGCTCAAAGCTATTTTTCGACATAAGAACAAAATGCCCTATCAAATAAAATAATAGAGAAAGGGAGGGAGTTAAAAATGGCAGTCACGCAATTGGAAAGTCGGCTCGACCGGATATATTGGCCAAGAGTGCGAGTTTATACCTATAACAAAAAGCCTATGAGCTACTCGCTGCTACATACATATATAAGTTTAATACCTATGTCAAGATTTGTCCTCATTAAATGAAACGAAACACTAAGGTTTTACGCTTCATAATTATACGCACAACCCTCCTAATTGCTGGGAGTTCTTAGAACACTCACTAACGGTAAATATTCCGGAAATCAGTATCAGAACCTAACCTACCAAAAGCTGGAGCAAGAGCAGGTCTACAAACAAATTCAATTATAAAGAAAACGCGCGCAAATGTTGTTGATGTTTTCTTTTTCACCAAATCCTTCGCTTTTCGACTTCTAACCCCAAATAAAAAACAAAAAAGGTTTTTAGGTTTTTGGAAAATTCGCATAAAAAAGAGGCCCAAAATCTAAATAAAAGCTTGGGGCAAACATTTCCAATGGCAGGTTTATCGTAGCGTAAAAATGAACGTGAACGATTTAGGCTTCCCCCACACCCGCTCGCTATCAATCACATTTAATAAAATGTCACTTAGTTTCCTAAGTTTCAAGTTGCGAATAATCAAACCACTTTTCAACAAGAAGTTCCTTATGGCTCTGACTCCATGGGACACCAATAGTTTCATTGTTCAACAATTATTACTTTTTATGTCGTAGCAATTATTCAATTGTCAAGTGTTTTTGTATTATATAATATGATAATTATTGTACACTTCGGGGAATGGAAACATGCTGTTTCTCCAGGGTTATTTTGATATGATATTGTTATTACTATTATGTATTATTAATATTAGGACAGGATTATGTTTTATTAATGAAGTTAAGGATAAGGATTTATCAACGACTAGAATTGCGATTGAGGCAAACATATGTATAATTTGTGGTGCTTTGCTGAAATAAAGTGAACAATATAATCTTGTTAAGTTAGACCCGATAAAAATGAAGAAAAATTATTGAAAAAGGACATATTCTCACTCTTCTGGAGCTTGAGTAAATCTCTATCCAGAAAGAATATGCAAACAGTATAATCGACCAAGATCTAAATGATAACAAAAACCTCAACTGAAAGCAACGTTACAGATTTTGTTAAGTCAGCCCAATATAGCAAATAAATTACTGCAGAAATTCTGGGAATACTTCTGCAAAATAAACTCACTAAAATTGGAAAATTGCAACAAAATGCAAAGGTTTTGTATTCTGGGCAACCATCGGATGCAAGAAATCTTATAGAACAATATCCTGTGATGATGAAAGTCCTCAAAATAAAATGTCTTTAATTGAAGAAAAAACCCTACCTGAATATCAGTTCGGACTTAGAAGCAAATACTCCAAAAGAAAGCTCTGGAAGAAAAACTAAATCATGAGACGAGCTTTTCGGTTCTATCACAAGTTTTTCCCAAAAGGAATCAAATTCAAATGACGAGTTCTATTTAAAATATTCTTAAAAAATATGCAGAGAACAGAATTTAGCTATGGAATTGAGTGTTAAAACTTTAAAAACGAAATACCGGACTACTATTCTCGGTCAAATTTTGTGCCTTTCATTTACACGCTAGATATCTAAAAATTCTATGAACTAAATTATGAATTTAGAGAATCGTTTTTAGCTAAATTTCGAAACTAAATTACTGGTTTACAGGAAAGTACTTATGCCTGCCTGGCATTATTATGGTTTAGGTTACAACTGTAGGGTTAAAACTGAAGTACGAATTTGAATATTTCACAGACTTATGAAAACACATATTAAAGATTATATAGTACAGTATAGTATAAACTAGGATCTTTACAGGCATATTGATTGTTAAATTTTAGACATTTAAAGAACAATTACAAAATTTTGCGGAGAACAATAGAAAACGGTTATTAGAAAATACTAACTTATAATTACTGCTCCATTTAAGAAGAATTAAACCTTCCGACTTATTGCGGATTTTTCAAAAGATATTTGAATAAGGTTCGGATACAAGTCCAAGTCGATAGGGAAAAGTGTGATTTGTGCTAAAAGGGTTATGATTCCCAACAAGAACTATAATTTTGATGAAACAATTTTATTATTTACTCATGCGTTGTTGTCAATATACTACCATGTTGCTTTATGCGCAAAACAGACTGAATAAATGCCTGTCAGAAATTTGTCTGTTTTAAATTGGAAGCCCCTATCAGATTCCGAGGAAAATATGCTTCGAAATTCATACTTAAGGATTTAAGACTAAAAATGTTACTGAAATGATTTAAGAAGTTAAAGAAGTTACATGTATATATTTTAAGGCTCAGAAGAAGAAACTGAAAACTTGTCATACGTTAGCTAGAGAATTGCTTAGTTGTAGAGGTAATAAACCTTCTGCATACGCAGAAAGTATGTAATTTCGAAAGAAACTGCAGCAATTATAGAATATTAGATAGATAGATAAGTTCTTTATTTTTTCAATTTTCTTATAAATACAATATTTCATAATAAAAGATATACAAAGCATGGCTTTATAAGCCGTCTGCCGGAAAGTAGAATATGTCCACTTTACCAGAAACTGAACTGATGAATAAGAATAATAAAAACAGGATGGGATGCGACCCACACTGATAACTTCCCATCCCGTCTGTTGATTTGTTCATAGACTATAAAAGTTTTTTAGTTTTATTTCAAAATCAATTTTTTCAACGAGTTTTTAGTCGAAAACCAATTTTTACCAATTTTAGAAGCATTTATTATAAAAACAAATACAAATTGGATGAATGAAATTAATTTGAAGTCAATATCTTCTTTTATTCATCGAGAACCGAACATCAATTTTTACCAAATTTGCGTAATATTGTTTGTAGATTTTATTTTTCTATACAAAAACGGTCATTAGGATTTCTTAACAAATAACTGAACCTCGAAAACAATATTTTTTGTAAGATAAAATAAGTATATAATTCGAAAATCAATTTTTACCAATTTTTATTAATATTTGTTTAGATTTTTATTTTTTATAAATAAAACTGTCAATTCTATTTTTCTCAAAATTGTATATAATGTTGCAAACAATAATTTTTATAAGATTAATTGAGTTTCAAGGCAATATTTTGAATTTTTAAAAAAAATATTTATGTCGAAAATCTATTCAAGCTACTTTTATTACCTTTTGTTTAGGTTTTTATTTTTTGTAAAAAAAAGTCTATTAGATTTTTCTTAAATTTTTACTGCATGTTGAAAACGATATTTTTTGAAAGATAAAATTAGTTTGAAGCCAATGTCGCAAAGTTTTGAAAAGATATTTGAGTCAAAAATCAATGTTTACAAACTTTGAGTAAAGTTTTTTTTAGGTCCTTATTTGTTTGGTACAAAAAAAACTGTGGATTCGATTTTTCTTAAAATTTTAATAGATGTTAACCCCAATAGGTTATTTGGGTTTGAGCAAACCCCAGCGCAAATTTGAATGCTTATAAATTTTTTTCGTTTTTTCATCAAAGCTATTTAAGATAATTTTCTGGAATTTTTTTTCTGTAAAAAAGCCACAAACTAAACTGGGAGTTCGTGTGAACCCCTTGATAGAATCCTATTATGTACGTAGACGACGCACGGTGACCATCTCTTAAAGCTCCAATGTACAACAAAACCCCAAAATATGCCTGCAGTTCGTTCATTGTCAAAGGCTTCAAGATGCGTTATGATTGTCGAATCGCATTCAGTTAGGTATATACATACATTACTGGCCTTTTCGTTTGTGCTTTTGATGATCTCATATTTAAATTTACGGTTGAAAATAGCGCGAAGAGATTCATTTTTCAAATTAGCCACAAGTCCAACATTTCCACCAGGTCTGAAATCATTAATACCTTCGATACGACACAATACTGATTCCTCCGACTCTTTCATCCTTTCGACCAAGAAAAAACTCTTCATTCGACTCTGAAACTGACGTCGACAGTTATTGGTCATCCAAATGATATTCAAAAGATCTAATTTCGTGTGGTTTAGGCAAATGTTCTATCGGTCCTAATGCCTCCACCACAGCTTCATCAATGTCTTCATAATCCGCTAAGAAAAAAAGTTTTATTATAATATAATGAATGTACAATTTACATAGCTTATAATGTTAAATAAATCTGACTTTCGTCAAATAGGTCAATTTGCACATAATCTGGATCAGCCGCCTCCTCTTCATCAGATTCCATGTCTAACATTGCTCTCAATGCAATTGCTCAACTCTATTATAAGTATAATCTACATAAATTAGGCACTGAAATATAAAATCAATATAAAGGTTTACAAATATTTGTAATAAAACTTAGAATAATTATAATTTTACAACTCACTTTTTGTTAAATCAAAATGTTGTTCTCACTATTTTCAACTAATTGTTTTATATTTTTGAAACAAGGCACGTGTTTTGTTATAATAAGACACCAAAACAATCAACTTAATCAATACCAAAAGGAGGAAATGCATTATCTTGTAAATAATGAACAATTAGATGTCCTAACGTCCATATTTTGGGGTTATAGCATCATTTTTCGTGCCGCAAACTGTAGGGTTAAAAATGACATTTTTTGTAGCACAAAATTGTTTTGGAGAAAAAATCATTTCTTGTTCTCAAAATCTTCGAGGTGACAAATATTTTTTTTAAAAAAACGTTAATTGGATTTTTTTCTTAAAATATATTTGTTTGGAATCACGTTATCATATACAAATTCAATTCAAGCCTCTAAAGTTATTGCTTCGTGCGATATTTAAGGTTAACCAAAATGTTCACCTGCTTTTTAAATTATTATGGTAAAAAAAAACTCAGTTTTCTTAAGAGCTATTTTTGCATGTTTCTGCATTATTATCTGTATAAAAATATGTATTGGAATTCGATATACTTACAGGTTCTTGAGCTATGGACGACGAAAATAACTTCGCGAACGTACGGACATACGAACATACGTACACACGCAAGCACAGGCATATCTCTAAACAAAATTTATTTCGACTCTAGGGACCTTGAAACGTCGAGAAATTTTAATTCGATAAATCGGACCGATTACAATAACTTCCTATGGGAAGTTAATAATATCACAAGACATACATTTCCTTTAAATCAATTTTATATTAATACTGCTTCGTAAATAAATTCATGACATTCATTTTTGAAAAATTATTATTGGCCATAAAAAGCAATCGAGGTCCTTGAGTCACATCAACGAGGGGGCTAGCTAACTCCTAGAAAATAATATTGTTATCAAGATTTTGCAATGAGTTGGAATAAAGTGCTGTTATGACAACTAAACCACCCATAATAATGTCGTCTATATTTAGCTGATCCATTTTTGGGAACTAAAGATCAATAAGCTAGAGTCAGCAATGATCACCATTCACTATAAAGGCAGCTACTTCATAATTTCGAAAGAAAAAAAGAAGCCAGCGTGTAAGCTTCACCAAATAGGTATTTTTTTTTTGTAATACTAATCCGTAAATGACTGGTTGATTGTTTCGCTTATTGACGTTTTTATTCAACCAAAAATGTTAAGCTTCATATAGAGCACCGTGATCTATATACTTTTTAAAAGTTAATTTCCATAATTTGGAAACGTTCTTTTGAAGATAGAAATAACAACTTAGTTCTACATTTTTATTCACCTGGTTAAAAAAAAATGTAAACTGCCGCTGAGAAAAAGAAACTTTATTGTTTTTGTTACTATCTAAATATTTAATAGAATTAGCGAGGACAAAATTCGGCAGAAAAGGACTAAAAACGTGATTTTTGCTGTTTTCCATCGCATTCCTTTACAAACATGGTTATACTTTCTTAGAACACATATTTTCAACTTAAACTAAAATAATACAAGATTTGTTAATATAATGCGTCCATGCCTGTCACTTGGAACTCGGTAACACATTGTCTAACATTTTTGAAGCGGGTATCAAGCACCTTCAAACAATTTATAGTTGATATTGAACTTAATTTTAGCCTTGAAGACTAATCTGAAATATCATGCCGAAGAAGATGCTAGATCCTCAAACCAAATTGTGCTAAAACATCTGGGTATTTTATGTACAATACATATTTATGTACATATGTATACATATTAAATTAGTCATCTTGTTAGTAAAGACAAGTTCAAATACGGTCACTAAAATCTTGGTAGTTTATAGTGCCATCCTCAAAATCTGTCAATCCAAGACAAGCTTCTTCACTGTAAAAACAATTTGTAATCTGCGAAAGATAAAATTTTGTCTGTTCCCAAATGAAGTTTTTGGAAAATTTGGAAGAAATATTTGGACTCAATATTTTGACAAAATCATACAAATTTTATAATCAGGTTTTTCACATTAAAACTTAGTCAGCAGTGATGCTTTTTGAATAATTTTGTTTGGTCCTTTTGTAGAGTTATTATTAAACTTTATTGTCTTCGAATTCGATTAAAGCAAATTATATTTCGTGGTTGACATTAACTTCAATGAAAAAGAAAAGTGTGATTAATTTTTTTAATGTTTTTTGACCTTTGGGTAGAGCCTTGTCAAAAAAAGTATGACAAAATGGCAGATTTTGGAAATATCCCACGAACTTCAAATCGTTACCCACCATCAACTCATCGATTTCAAGGACGCGTATGGCAGTATCTATAGAGAAGAGCATTGCAGATTAAAGTCTAGTTAGTTTTGGCATCTATGCCGAACTTGTCTATTTGTGCAGAATGACTATGGAGAATGCATACTGTTCCATACAAGTCGGAAAAGACCTAAGCCATACTTTTGATGTCAAAAAAGATTTTAGAGACAACGGTGCACTGTCATACAAATTCGTTTTAGAAAGAATGGTGTAAAACTCAATTATCAACACTAGAGGCAAAATCTTCCAAAGGTTCGTTCAATTACTCGCATACGCCGCGCCGCCGCCGCCGCCCGATGATATTGAAAGATCAAAGAGTGATGTCAGTGGCGCGTTTTTGAGTATTGCGATGGAAGCGGAGAAGATGGGTTTCGTAGTCACCAAGGGGAAGACCAAATATATAGAGTCATCAATCAGGAACATTTTACTTCGACGTTATGGACAAACATACGGAAATTGGAGGTTCGTAGGTACTTAAAGAGGTTATGTTCTTCCTTTTAGCACTCACATATGTGAGAGAGTTTTAAATCGATTAGCGGTAAAATACATTTTATTACAAATGATGGGTCAAGGTTTCTGTATACAAACTTTTTAGAAATGACTCGAATACAGTCGATTTTAACACACCCTTGAATCAAAATTTTAACATGTTTGTATGTTTTCGACGAGTATAAGAACGTAGACTAGACTTGCTCCTTCTCTCGTATACTACCTAAACAACTTTTCACTGTTCTTGGAACAAAATCTACAGTTGTGGTGCTAGGCACTGTGCACCGTGGGGGGAGGGAGGTATGTTAGGATAAAATTTTGTAGCATACAAAAAATAAATAATACAAATCATTTTTGAATTTGTTTCAACGCCATGCTTGTCAATACGACTAATTACTTTGTTGGACTCCCTTTTGTTATACCACGGAGGTTTTGAGATATTATTTTTTTGGCCTTACAAATATGTAAGTTAAAAGCTTTAAGATACCCCTGAAACGGTTAAGCATTTTCTCAAGTTTAGGTTAATAAATTCAGTATTCCAGTCAACAGTTCCAAGATAATTATCAAATTCAATGAAGTTTGAATTTAAAAAGTTTAGAATTGTTACAGTTAAGTTCTAAATATCTACTTAATTGGATTTCAATAAATATTTTATGGTGAATTGAATTGTTTAACTATACGGAACAGTATCTGTGACTGAAACGTTCAATTCATCTTGTGATGCAGAAACTAAATTAAGAACTTTTTGTAGAATTATTAACAATACTATTAATTTGATATTAGTTTAAAGCAAATTAATGATCAATAACAGTTAATTTAGAATATTTTTTTTTGCTGCTGGTTTCCTCTTGAGTGCTTATTACTAACCTTTTTGAACAAGAAAGGGAGCCAAAAAAGAGCCAACTTACAGATTTTTCTAAATATCTGGTAGATTTTTCTGAATATCCAAGTAAACTAAAAATTATTTGTATCGTATTTTTTTTTAAATTGAAAAATATAATTTTTTGACATTCAATAAAGCTTATATTGTTCTTTATAAGTCCCATGGGGTCTAAATAAGGCCCGCTCAGTTTTCTTAAAAATTGCTAGCAAATAAACAATGTTTTTAAGGTAAAAGACAAACAAGTCAATGTATTTTAATAATTGAATTTATTTCATAAGAAAACAGTGTTTTCAGTCTAAAAAAAACATAAAAATAAAAATAAACAAAAATTTATTTTCAAGAAAACTTAAAACTTCACTTTTTTTCATGCAAAAATAAATCTTAAATAACCTCAAAAAAAATATCACAACAAAACTTAAAAAAACAACAATAGTTTAATGATTTTATGATATAAAGGGGTTTATGCACAAATTCATAACAATACCAAGTTCCACGGTTTTGTTCCCTTGCATTTTTTGACGTTGAAGGGTTTGGGGACTCGTTTTTGTCAATAAACAAGTCTTTAACCACCTCATAACCTTTAAAGTTGAAGGCCTTTTTACGAAATATTTTTTTTGGTTTTGAACTGTGGCGTTGAAAGGAGTTTATGGAATGGATATTTATCGGTCTTGCGTCGTTCCTCATTCTCCATACGCTCTACAGCTTGAAGCATTGCGGCAGCCCAAAAACAGGTTATGGATCCGGTACATCAGCGACATAAACTTTTTAATAAGAGTGGATAGAGGGATATAATCCGAAGCGTTATATTGTTGCATGAGCATTGATGCGTTCATATGTGTACGGTCGAGAGGATCTGGATATGGTCCTTCAGAAAGAGCTGACGGAGCAAATCCAAGCTCAGAAATGACGTCTGGGTCAACGTGACGTTATACTGTCGTTAGTCATACATTTGGATCAAACTTTAGATAATATTACCTACGTTAAAACTTGTTTTGTTCAAGTTCCTATCGGGAAACTTTGCGGTGAATCTAAGCAATTCTTGATCCCAATGGTGCTTAAAAGATAGATAGACTGATTTATCCAGAGGTTGCAGTTCATGCAACCATGGCCCCGAGTCTTGAACTTTCTCAAATCGTATATGAACTCTACAAATCTAAAGTGATTTATGCATCCTTTTGGTTATGACATTTAGTTGGTCTATATTGGATCTTTAATTTCTCCATTAGGATCCTTACTTTTTCAAAGTGATCATTAACAATGTGCCCGTTTAATTTCTGAGCTCTAGCTGAATTCATCAATTCCGCCTTGCGCAAGAATAATTCTGGGTGACGTCTTATAAATAACCCTAGCCATTATCTTCCAGCACCAGTTTCTGATGTGCAAAAGTTGTTGGGGATGTTGTTTAATCTGCAGAAAACGGAATCTTTTTTTAGATGAACCACTCGAGATATAATTTCTAAGTGTTCATCGTGGAATGTTGTTATAATTCGTTTGAAAAAACTCAAAAAACACAAAACTTTTAAATACAAAATTTCATAGGTCTTCACCTGTTGACGAACTTCATTCAACTGCAGGCCATGACCACGATTGCCAAGTTGGTCATTTACGACCAAATCTGGTCATAATTTTCTTACTTGGTTGCATGGTCATTTTGTATTCCATTTGGTCCCTTTTTTTAAGAAATTGAATAAAAAACTCGAGTCTATTCTTAAAAATAAAATACAACCCTAAAGTAGGTACTTTTCATTTGTAAACGGTACACAAATTTATTTAATTGAACGCACAAAATGCAAGATCATTGAATACACACGTTGAATCATTCATTTCACAATTTATTGACAGATGGCTCAACATCTCAAAATTATCACACCTCAAGATCAAAAATTACGGACAAAATTTACATGTCAGAATTTTGGAAAAAGGTCGGTTATCATTAAACGGTTTAAATAAATATTGCTTTCGAAATTTAGGTAAGTTCGTTTTTAACTTGATGTTACTTCCTCACAGCTCAGCTGCTGTTAATTGGACACTTTTTTTAATTTACTTTGATTAACACTAAAGGCAGACTTAATTTTGATACCATTAAAAAGAGGCTGGGATGCGACCCACACTAATAATTTCCCATCAAGTCTGTCGATTTGTCTTGCTAAAAAGTTTGTCTATATGTACTCGTATCAATTTTTACCCAACTTGCGTACTATTTTTTGTAGATTTTATTTTTCATGAAAAAACGGACTGTTGGATTTTTATATAAAAATTACTGAATATCGAAACAATATTTTCTGTGAAATAAAATAAGTTTGAAGCCAGTATTTTTAATTTTTGAAAAGCTATTTGAGTCGAAAGTAAATTTTTAACAAGTTTTAGTATTGTTTTTTGTTTTAGTTTTATTTTTTGTAAAAAATTGTTGATTCGATTTTTTTCAAAATTTTATCGAATGTTGAAAACAATATTTCTTACAAGATAAAATTAGTTTGAAGCCAATATTTAACATTTTTGAAGAGATATTCGAGTCAAAAATCAATTTTTACCAACTTTTATACATTTTTTTTTAGGTTTTTATTTTTTGTACAAAAATTGTCAATTCCATTTTTCTAAGAAAAAATTAGTTATAAGCTATTATCTCAAATTTTTGAAAAGATATTTGAGTCGAAATTAATTTTTTACTAAATTTTGTTAATTTTTTTTTTCGGTTTTTAATTTTTTGGAAAAAATACTGTCAATTCGATTCTTTTTAAACTATAACTGAATGTTAAGAACAAGATTTTTTTAAAGATAAAAGTAAATTAAAGCCAATATCTCAAAGTTTTGGAAAGATATTTGAGTCGAAAATCAATTTTTACCAACTTTTAATAATTTGGTTTTTAGGTTTTTATTTTTTGTAAGAAAACTGTCAATTCCATTTTTCTCAACATTATTCAAAATATTAAAAACAATATTTCTTATAAGATAAAATAAGCTTGAAGCCTAAATTTCAAGTTTTTGAAAAGATATTTGAAATGATATTCAATTTTTACCGACTTTGAGTAATGTTTTTTTTTAGATTTTTATTTTTTATAAAAAAAAACTGTCAATTAGATTTTTCTCAAAATATTATCAGATGTCAAAAACATTATTCTTCGTTGCACAAAATTGTTTTTGAGATGAAATCATATTTTAGTCGTAAAATTTTGGAGGTGACATTTTTTTTTTTAGTTTTATTGATTTATAAAAAACCGTTATATTGATTTTTTTCAAAAAGTTTACTTGTTTGGTATCACGTTGCAATATATTGTATAAAATTTAATTCAAGTCTCTAGCGTTTTTGGTTCGTAAGATAGTTAGGGTTAACCAAAATTTTCACCTTTTTTCAAACTGCTATGGTAAAAAAAACCACCCACTCAATTTTCTTGAGGGGCTTTTCTGCATCTTTCTGCTTATTATGTGTATAACAAAATTTATTTGAAGTTGATATCTCTTCTGGTTCTTGAGCTATGGAGAACGAAAAAAACATCGCGAACGAACGAACGTACGGACGTACGAACGTACGTACACACGCACGCACAGACATCTTTCTAAAAATCTTTTATTTCGACTCTAGGGACGTTGAAACGTCGAGAAATGTCAAAATTTTGACAAATCGGACCCATTACAATAACTTCCTATGGGAAGTTAAAAACCGTTGTGGACAAAAAATATTTTGGCCCTTTTTTGGTACGAGTGGTCATTTTTATTTTCAGCTTTGGTCATTCAAATTTTTTCCAAGTGGCAACCGTGGCCATGACGCGAATCGCGCAGCTGGATTTTTTTCCCTTTTGTGTGTTCTTGCAGTTATAGTTTACTTATGCAAAGTGGGCCTTATTAGGAACAGGGCCTTATTTAGCCCCCGTACCTCATTTGTCACTGGATATTATTATTATTTATTATTATATTCCAATTCACAGTAAGAGTACACTTATAAATTTGTGAAAATTAAAAATATTTAAATTACAAAGCTTGACAGTATAACAAAAAATAATTATATGCTTACAAAATAATAAAAAAAAAAGAAAAATAAATAAAACATAAAACAAATTAATCATAGTAACATTACGTTATTCCAAGCATACAAAAGTTAAAGTTGAAGTTGCTTGATAAGGGTAAATGGGAGCGGGTTTGGGGTGAAAGTTAGCTAGTTGCTTTGGTTAATAAAATACAGTCTTAACTCGTCACTAAATTGTTGCTTGTCACTTAGTTCTCTCAAGTTTCGCGGAATTGTATTCCAAAGGCGTATAGCTGAGATAAAGAATTGTTTCTCGGATGTAAGGCAGGTGTAATGTGGTAAAATTAAACAAGCAGATCTGTTGGATGTCGAAAGCCGGATTTTATCAAAAAGATATGACGGCTGCATAGTTTTTAGAATTGAAAATAACAAAAACATGGTACGAAACTTCATATAATTAAAAAATGACATGCCTAATACATTTTTTTCCAAATGTGAAATATGGTCGAATCTCCTCAGATTGTAAACATAGCGCAGAGCACTATTGAATGCTACTTGAAGTTTTCTTTTGCTTTCAGTATCACAGTTATAAAATATTTCACAACCATATACGAGAACTGGTATAACCAAAGTCTTAACAAGAACTAATCTTGTCTTTGGTGGTGTAAACTTTTGAGCTGTCCATAAAGTTCGAAGAACCCCATATGTTTTACCCACAACTTCATTAACATGGTCATTCCATGTCAAAATTCGGTTGAACACCAACCCTAAGTTCTTTAACTTATCCACGAATTCAATTTTTGAAGAACCAAGCATAATTGAGGGAAAATAAGACAGATCTATTACAATTCTTTAAAAATCATAGTTTACAAAAAAACATAAAATCTAAAGATTTAATTTTTTACTTTAATCAATTCATTGCACATATAATTTATTGATAGAAAACTTCTTTCACAGCTAAATTCTTGACTAAAGAATAACTTGCCTTCAAACAGAACTGTAATCTATGGGAATGATTAACATTTAAACGCATTCAATTTTATTCCTTTATCCAGAATCCATTCTTATCCATATACCATACTTATAACTTAACTACTATTTTTATATTTTCAATGTTCAAATTAAAACGTTAGAAAATGAATACTTCAGAAATGATTATCCAAGAAAAATAACAAATTAAAAATGAAATTCCCATAGGAGATGATTGGAGATGGCATAGCATGGCACTGGCACATTATGCGGGTGCGGGCTGGCAGCGAGAAATTCCTGGGCAACACTCTTATATATATTTTATATCTCTTATTATTATCATCATCATCATCATCTTGCGTATCCACTGCGGTGCCATTAAGGATGAAACTTGAAAAATTAATTAAATTCCTGTGAAGATAATTGCATTTGGTCATAATGCAATGAATGATGATCCACAAAGCAAGATTGATGCACACACAGAACAGAACAGAACGGAGGCTTCAAAGCGAAGAAGAATGAGACTTTCATTCAAATGGAAATGGCACTAACTAGACCGCAGCCATATACGAGTATAGTGTATAGCAAAAGCTGCTTCCATCATCAAGGATCCCAGCCCAGCGTTTTAATGGTTATGGTATATGGTTCTGTTTCCTGCCCTGCCACCTAGCTTCCATTTTCCTTCCCTTTTTCAAAAACTATCTATATATACATTATCAGACAGACACACACACAGACAAATATACATACTCCAGGAGTCGTATCTGTGCTATGGCACACTTTGTCGTTGAATAATCATCCGAAAATGCTTAAGTGGTTTTCTAGTGCCAAATTAAAGCTCAGGCGGCTCACAGTCATAGTCACAGTCACAGTTACAGTCATCCCTGTATTCCTCTTAACAGTCTCTCTTGAATTAAAAGGGAAACCATGTGGTCCCTTTATAGCGTGGCAACATCGGTGGTTACTGGAGGAATGCATTTAATTAGTTGTTATATATTTAATTAAATTAATTTAAATATAAATTGCTTTCGAATGATAATCAAACGATACTCAAGTATCAGAGTAAAGACTGCACGAAGAATATACACATCGTTGGTGTTGTCCTTAACACAGCTTTTAACACTTAGGATTTTAATTTTAAATCAGATTTTCTTTTGTAATGTTTTTTTTGTTTTCTTTTTCTTGGAATCATTCAAAGAACATTGGGTTTTGAAAGACTACAATACTAATACTGATCTTCGGACGGCAAATGGCTTTCTTGCATTCATTTTCAAAATTCTATGTTTTCCCCTTTGTGGTTTTTTTTAACTCATCATGAATATTTTGCCTCCAAGTACTTTTCTTTTTGAAAATTGAAAAAAAAGGTTTGATTATATAGAGTTTTCCTGTTAGGGGTTTTATTTTGAATAGGTTCTTTTATGATTGTGTCTTTTTGTGATTTGACATACACAATCTACGCCATTATTAAAAACTATATATCAAAATTCTGTATTTCAAAAATTTGCTCAAAGGCTAAAAAATAAAAATCTTTTTGATAATGTAAAAACCTGGGCGATTTTTTTATATTATGAAAAATATTTTTAATTGCCAACATATAAACATAATTTTAAAATACAGAAATTTGATATACCGAATATTGAGATAATATTTTGATCACACAATGTTTTGTACTTACAATATTTTGAAATACAGTTTTTTGAGATACCGTATTCTAATACATACAGTATTATGATCCATACAGTATTTTGACCCCAACCCAACTTTAATAACCGTGTTATTTCTATCGAAAAGATGATATTACTTAACCTCTGAAATCTCGAAATAAGACGCCTTTAGCCGTTTGTATCAATACCCCACATAAATCGATTTAAGATCTTAGAGATGGAATTTGTAAAGCTCTCGAGTATTGTACGAATTGGTCACTTTATTTGTACTTGTATGTTATTCATTTCAAAAATCACTTACAAGGTAGGACATGAGTCTTTTAAAGTGTTGCAAGCCTTTACATTTATTTCAGAATTTTAACAAAAAGTATATACCTAAGACTTCTGTTTATTATTTGAAAAATAGTTGAAAAGTAAAAATTTAAATCTACTTAATTTGCTTCTTATTCTTCTCAAAGCGATGGGCAGAGAGTTCCAAAGGCGTACGATATGAATACAAAATTGACGCACCGTATCTAGAAAATTATATCTGGGTAATATTAAAGCAAAGGACCCTGTTGTGTTTGGATGATTTCAGGCAGGTAACTCAGAGAGCGAAAGTTTATTAAGCTGTCTAGGCTAAAACCAGAAATCCGTACGGCAAAAATGGATATGTAATCATAACTACGTAAGTATAATATAAATATAGCGGGCAATATTGTTATAAGTAACATTCAATTTGCGGCTAGTCACATAGTCTAGTTTACAAAAGATTTCAAACCCATACCACATGGTTGGTAGGGTAAGGGCCTTAGCAAGAAGCAGTTTAGTTTTGGTCGGGATGAAATTAAGAGTGACTTGAAGAAGGCGGAGACTTCCACAGACTTTACCAAAGGCACTATTAAGGTGGTCATCCCAAGTGAGAGTGCGATTGAATACTACTCCTATGTTCCTAGAAATCTTAAAATATTCTATGGTTTTGTCGTCAAGTTTCAACAGGTTTAAACCCGATAGGTCAAAGTTTTTGCGATAGATGGGGGTGGGGAGGGTTGTTGATTTGACAGTGTTAAGGCGGAGATCATTCTTCTTTGATCAATGTGAAATGCGGAGAAGATCCTCGTTCATTAAAGCTACGGCATCATTTTTAGCCCCAAAAGACGCATAAAGATGAACTCACTTCAAATGATGCTGAAACGGTATTAATGCTAGCCATTTCTGCTGATTTCATTTTCCATTATTAGTGATATATGTATATTCAATTTTCCAATTAAATAATCATCAATTGATATCTTTTCAGAAATACAGTTTTTTAACTTCCCATAGAAAGTTATTGTAATGGGTCCGATTTGTCAAATAGAAAATTTTGACATTTCTAGACGTGTCAAGGTCCCTAGATTCGAAATAAAAGATTTTTAGAAAGATGATGCGTGTGTACGTACGTTCGTACGTCCGTACGTTCGCTACGTTTTTTTCGTTGTCCATAGCTCAAGAAAAAGAAGAGATATCGATTTCAAATAAATTTTGTTATACAGATAATCACCCCTATTGTGAGTTTCACCCGGAAAATATTTCACCCGGAAAATATTTCACCCGAAAAATTATTGTTCCCCCGGAATTTTTAAAGCTATTGTGAGTTCCACCCGAATGAATTTTCACTTCGAATTAGAGGTGACATTTTGAAAAAAAGAAGCGTTCATTGAAAAGGCAAATACAAGCTGAACGAAATATCTGAACAAATCCCAGAAAAAATTACAATAGGACGGTGTTCTAGTTTTGCAAATAAATTATTATTTTCAACCCCTTTTGGAATGAAAATGACAATTTGTTGAGTTAAAAACTTTATTAAATATTTTTTGTATGTTAGAAGTAATTTTTCAAGAAAAAAAAAACAAACGACGGTATCCATAACCAAAACAAAAAAAACGGAACAATTCAGAACTACATCACTTCGAACACGGCTAAACAGATTTTTGACAGATGAGTGAAGTGTGAATTAAAATTTTTAATAAGAAAGAAAGATGCAGAAAGGGCTCTCAAGAAAATTGCGTGGGTGTTTTTTTTTACCATAGCAGTTTGAAAAAAAGGTGATAATTTTGGTTAACCTTAAATATCTTACGAACCAAAAACGCTATAGACTTAAATTAAATTTTATATAATATATTGTAACGTGATACCAAATAGGTATATTTTTTGAAAAAAATCAATATAACGGTTTTTTTATAAATCAACAAAACTGAAAAAAAATTGTCACCTCCAAAATTTTACGATTAAAATATGATTTCATTTCCAAACCAATTTTGTGCAACGAAAAATAATGTTTTTAACATTTGATAAAATTTTGGGAAAAATCTAATTGATAGTTTTCCTACAAAAAATAAAAACCTAAAAAAAAATTAATATAAGTTGGTAAAAAATGATTTTCGACTCAAATATCTTTTGAAAAATTTGAGATAATAGCTTCTACCTATATTTGCTTATAAGAAATATTGTTTTCAATATTAGGACAAATTTTGAGAAAAATCGAATTGACAGTTTTCTTACAAAAAATTAAAACCTAAAAAAAAATAATAAAAATTCAAAACTTTGAAATATTTTCTGCAATTTAATTTTATCTTATAAGAAATATTGTTTTTAACATTCGATACAATTTTGAAAAAAAACAATACTAAACCTAGGTAAAAATTTACTCAAATAGCTTTTCAAAAAATAAAAATATTGGCTTCAAGCTTATTTTATTTCACAGATAATATTGATTTCGATATTCAGTATTCCATAAACTAAAATCTACAAAAAATAGTATGCAAATTTGGTAAAAATTGATACGAGTACATATAGACAAACTTTTTATCAGTTATCAGTGTGGGTCGCATACCAGCCTCTTTTTTCTTTTAATATCAAAAGAAACCTCTTATTAGAAAATCGTATATGGAAAATAATTTTTTTAAGATTTTGGCATTCTATTAATAGTATCGTAGAAAACTGCTAACAAAACCCATCGGCAGTAGCCAGATTTTTGTATTTTTAAAAAGGTACAACTAAAAGAAGACCTGTCAGAATAATAATAACAAATAACACAAATAGAAGAAAGTTTTGTGAAAATCAAAAGTTATAAGTGCTGAACTATTCAGTTCATCATTGTTTAACACGAATCAAACTATCTCACTTGCATTTCGCACAGAAACATCGAAACACCGTTTTCATTATAGAAAAAGCTGTCAAACTTAATCATTTTTAAATCTTCTTATGTGGTGGAAACATCAAAAAGATTTATTTAATCTAAACTGGGATAAACCTAGGGTGCAAACATAGCAAAACTTAATTATCCTTTTTTATTGTTTTCTATTGCCAAATATGAAAAGCTAGTCCATTTTCATTAACAAAACTAAATAATATCAACAGTAACAGATTGATTTAGTTCCCTCATTGAAAACACATGATTCCAAATGCACAACTACTCAACGAACACAGCCATCGAGATACAAATGCAATATCAATTGTACGAACATTTGAGAACGAAATCACATAAGATCCATTCGAGACACGTATAAACGTCATAAACCCATCGGCAGTAAGATTCTACTTTATTTTTATCAGTAGTATTAATACTGCGGATATTGTTTTTGTTATTTGTGCAAGATCCTATTGATACATTTTCCAACAAAACATGGGCAATAACATTAACAATACTTTGGTATACGTTTTTGAAAAAAAAAATGTATTAAAGACTTTGTTCAGCGTTCGTTTCATCAAAATTTTAGTTATTTTGAAAAATTGAACTCAATTGACATTTATCAATATTGAATTTTTTTTAATAAAGATTTTTTTTCCGAAGGTCGAAGATGTCGGGTGTTTTTCGAGAGCTTGAGAAATTTTAATAATATTTTACAATATAGAAATGTTGTCTGAATATTTTATTTCCCATAGTTTAAAAAAAGGTGAACATTTTTTATTGATTAAAAATTATTTCATATCCAAACAAATTTTTTTGCAACGAAGAATAACGTTTTCGATATCTGGTAAAATTTTGGGAAAAATCGAAATCTTTGTATAAAAAATAAAAACCTACAAAAAATTAAATTAAATTTATTTTATAAAAAATATTATTTCCAATATTCAATAATTTTTTTTAAGAATAAAACAGTCCGTTTTCTTATACAAAAATAAAACCTACAAAAAATAGTACGCAGAATTGGTAAAAATTGATGTTCGGTTCTCGATATCATCCAATTTGTATTTTTTATATTAGAAATAAAAGCTTTTAAGAAATGCTAATAAAATTTTTAAAAATCGGTTTTCGAATAAAAATTTTGTTAAACGAAATAGGTTTTAAAATAAGACTCCTTTATCATGTGCAAAATAATTGATAACTTTTTTAACAAAACCTACAAACCTATTAAGCAAGACAAATCGACAGACGGGATGGGAAGAAATCAGTGTGGATCGCATGCCAGCCTCTTTCTTATGTTTAATTTTAAAGCCGTAAAATGGATAACCTCGTATATTTTATTTAAATGTACTCAACAAACATCAATTCATCTTTGACAAAAAACCAATAGTATTTCTTCACAAACCTAAAAGGTCTTAAAGTCTGTCAGAACATTCTATTAATAGGAACAAACTCAGGCGATTTTTGACCTTTCTTATCTCTGTCCTTAGATCAAATGAAATGAAGGTTAAAACTGAAAGTTCAAAACATTTCTTTCATAATCGAGCAAACGAACTTTACTTAGTTTAAACTTCTTTGCATTGCAAAGACCGTGACCATGATTATTCGTTCGAATAAATATTATTGAGAAACAGCACAAGATTCGAGCTAATGCCCGCTTTTTTTATATTCGTGGGACTATTACGATTTCACAATAAGGTTTAAAAAAAATAATAAAAAAAAAACTCAAACCATTTTTAATTGGTTTAATCTGAGAACCCAAATGTTTAAAGAAATACCATGTAATGAAAAAAAGAAGAACATTTTAATATTAAAATCAAGACAAATATTGATACTAACCTTTTCCCCATGAATCACCAACGCAGCCGCCGATCGACCGCTCCGAATAAAAAACAGTCCAATTTATTTGTTTTCTTATTAAAAAATATAAACAAGTTAAAGTCCTTTCATCCTTTCAATTCCCAAATACAAATATTTTCTCAATAGTTCTTCATAATTTTCCATTTAGGTTGCTATAGATACTTACCTACCTACCCTCGTTTTACAAGACAATTTAAATTTTGCCCCAAAACTCCTTCGTTATTTTAACCTTTTTTATTAGAAATTAATCAAAAAATAATCACAAACTGTCTAGACAGTGATACCAACCTATGTACCTACTTGTATTGTCACAGCCGCAGCCCCAGAGCTAGGGCTACAGTGAAAAAAGTGTACACCAATTCCTACCTTTGAACCTTATATCCGCACTCTTTTTTTCTGACCTGGAATCCCATAGCACCTTTTGTGATGGGAATGGGACACAAAAACCAGCCACAGACCATTACCATGGCCACGTCACGCTACCACACCACACCACATTGTTATACTTGGGCATTGGTGAAGCCAGGACACGGGTACGGTACAGCAATCATTATTTTTTCTTCCTCTTCTTGTTTCTGTTGTAATGGAAAAATATCCCATCCCATGAAAACGGCGGCGGTGACGTAGTTGGGAACAAGTGGGCGTCCTGGGTCCTGTGTCCTGCTCCTCTGGCTAACCATAAAACGAACTTCGAATTCCATTTCGAATCTCGTCCACTATAGCAACGAAACGAATCCTCCTCTCGTTGTCGTTTGTATGAAATTTGCACCACTCTCACACTCACACCATGCGATGATGGCGAATGAATTTTTAAAAAGCTACCACACCACTCTTACTGAAGTTACTATATATGAGAGCGGCTAACAACGCACATTTCCAGGAGCAGGACATGGTGTTCGGCGGAATGGCATTTCGCATTCGCATTCGTGGAACACGATTCAAGCTCTGCGTTAGGTTTAATTAATCAACCGTCGTCGTAGTCGTCGCTCTTCGTCGTCGTCCTTTCATATTTACACCGACCCCGAGAGGACATGTGATGGTTAGGGTTGCCAATAGTTGTTTTTTCTTAATTAATTTTAGTAAAATCTTTTCAAAGAGAAAAACTGAACAGAACTGTCAACAGAGTTTGATGTTTGCAACTGCCAACTTACAGAGCTGTTCACAATGTAAACTTTTTATAATTTTGTTTTTCTATATCTCGAAAAAAAAGAACAAATTTTATTTCGCAAGTTAGAAAACTTTTTTAGAAATTAAACTCTTTCGCGAAATTAAAAGTTTTGCATACAAAAAACAAAACGTTTCAAGCGCGCATAAAATGTCCTTTTTGTAAATTTTTGACAGTTAAAATAGTTCACACACATTGGCAACCATAATATTTTATGAACGTCCTAACAAAAAAGGTACATCATCTGCCTGCTGATGTGCATACTGCATCAGCATCAAACCTGCCTACATTATATTATATTTGGCCAGGAACTTGTGGATCAGCTAGCCGGATATTGAAATTGCAGAGAGTGACTTTCAATTAAAAGCGGAATTTGTGTTTCTGTCTTCTACATCTACAGGACAATGACAGTTAAATAGCGCATTGGTTTTTCTTCTTTTTTTTTAAGGATAAAATAGAACAGAAACTACATCAACTGTTAACAACTGTTTTCAATATTATGTAGGGTTGGAACTTGTATATGTATAATGCACATCTCCTGAATGATTTACTTTTCCATTTTGGGGTTTGTTGTAAACTCTTCATTGGGTTTCCTTTAATTCACAAATTTTTACATGATGATTATTTGTTTGCCGTGCATCGAGAATGGAGATGTGAGCTTATGTTATTTTGTGGTTATTGTATAAAAGAGCAATAACATGGACAAGCACAAAATCGTTTTTCAAATTAATACAATTTCATTATAATATAAGAAATCCTTTTTTTCCTAATTATTGTTCATTACGATTCTATATTGAATTATCCATTTCAGCAATAGCAAGACTGACTTGAATTTAATGATATTAAAGTAATATTTCATGAATGGAAGGACTGCCAGCTTAACTATGTAATTATGTTACTATAAGTATTTTCTTAGGTCTACATGAACTATTGAGCAAACATTGAATTAAATGTTTTCAAAAATACGTGTTGGAGTTGCTTTTTATTGCTGATTTTGAATCCGAACTTTAATTTCAAATCGACTTAAAATAAAGCTTAATCGCGATCTTTTTCCTAAAGATGTTGACTCTGATGAGTCAGACAGTAATTTACTTGAGAGCAAAAAACCTCATAAAATGATAAATTCTCGAGCAAAGAAACTCACATTCATGTCAAAGTCCAAAAAACAGTCTTCATCTGGCAGCAACTGCGCTGACAACAATAAACTTGATAGAGAAAATCCCTTCCTACCCCTTCAAGCTCTTATTGATGCTGATGGAAAAATTCAAGCTGATGGCATGATCGAGCATGCTGATTTTGCTACTAAAAAAACATCAAACCCTAAGCCACCACCTATTAATGTTCTAAAATCCAGCAGTGTAAATATTCACACTATTTTGAGTGCAAAATCCATTAAAGATAACGTAATTAAACGCATGTCAATTGGGATTTAAATCTTGTTACCGAACATCGATATTTATAAAAAAAATATGTACAGTTCTGACCGCTGAGAAATGTGACTCAGCCAATTTTATATCCCAACCTCAAGTTATAAATGATTTTTCGTCTGATCATCTGCCAGTGACTCTCGATCTTCTACTAATGCAATTTTAGAAGAAAATATTGTATACAACTTTAAAGCTATGAATAAATCAACTTTTAAAAACACTGTCAAAATAAAATTAGATACCTTAACTGGTCCAACACTTTCAGAAATACAACTTACTTCCGATATTGATTTTATGATCTCTATTTTTACAAATGTCATCAAAGAAAGCGTTGAAGTCGCTGTACCCCGTCTTCCCTCTGTCACAGTTAAATCCAAACTACCAACATAATATTCATTATGCTATTTCGAAGCGGAACAAAGCCCGTAGAAACTGGTTGCGCTATAGATTGACAATCTACAAACTTGAACTAAGGTATCTTAACAAGCTTATAGATTTCTTCATTGAAAAACATAGGAACTCAAAATGGAGCAAACTGCTTCAAGGTATGGACAAATGTTCTAAACCATTTGGGAATGTCACGAGGGTAGTTAAAAAAAGGGAACACCTATTCCGGTTATCAAACAACCGACATAACATGTAGTCAAAAGGCAGAAGTATTTTCTAGTCTTTGTGCTTCCAATTTTAGAATTTTTTCAAACCTTAGTAACCCAGTCACATCTAATTTAGTTGAAGCTTCAGTAAATCTTCTTAATTCGCCTGTTGAAGATTTTCCTTCTGATTGGTTTGTTCAAGCTAAGGAAATAAAAAGCATAATAAAATTATCTCGTGCCTGAAAGGCTCATGGACCTGATGGCATTTCAAACTTATGTCTAGCCAACCTTCCTCGAGCAGGTCTTAATTATCTAAGTCAAATATTCAACTCCTGCCTAAAGTTTCAATACTTTCTCCAAGCTTGGAATTAATCCTATCCCAAAATCCTAATCCCAAAACCTCGTAAGCCCCCTGATGATCCCTCTAGCTACCGTCCCATAAGCCTTTTGAGTAACCTTGCAAAGATTTTTGAAAAAGTTATCAAAAGAAAATTAAAAAATTTCATTGATGAAAGTTCATTACTACCAAACCAACAATTTGGTTTTAGATTTGGGCATAATACCTGTCATTCCATCTTAAGAATCACTAGACATATAAAATCGAACTTTATTGCAAAAAAATCTACTGGCCTTGTGTTACTTGACATCGAATCTGCTTTAGATGTTGCTTTAATTCACAAAATGATAAACTTTAATTTTCCCATGGCCTTAACGGCATTAATTCGAAACTTGATCGCAGTTTCAAGGTTCATGTTAATTCTGTTGCATCAAATGAACAACTTATTACGGCAGGGGTCCCCCAAGGATCGGTGCTAGCTCCTTTTTTATGTAATATATACTTGCCAGACTCTCCTAGTTTGCACAACTTTTGTTCGTCAATTTTTGCTCGAATGAACTTCCTCTTGATATTTGTTTGAATCTTCAACAAGGCCTACACACTCTTAGTTTATATTTCCATAAATGGAAAATTAAAATAAACGAATTAAAAACTCAATATATGTTCCTCACACGTAGAAGACATCCTAGATTTCTACCTAAAAATCCGCTTCATTTAAACGGTTGTAGTATCCCTTGGGCAGATAATGTTATGTACCTTGGCATAACCTTAGATAAAACACTCACATATAACAACCACATAGGTAATGTGTTGAACAAAACTGGAATTTTCATTAAAATCTTAAACCCGTTTATAAACCGAAGGTCTATACTAAGCTCGGAAAATAAGCTCATAATGTATAAAGTAATATTTCAGGCCCTTATTGTCTATGGTGCCCGGTTTGGTATAAATGCGCACGTACTCATCTTAAAAAATTACAAATTATGCAAAATTAAATTCTGAAAATGATTCTTGGCCTACCGTGGCATTTCTTCACCTCTGAATTACACAACATGTCAAACGTTGATTTTGTCTTAGATAAATTAAACTCCCTAGCAAACAAGTTTTTAGATAGATGTTCATTTTCTTATTATCATATTATAGGTGAGCCTGACTTGTTTGTAAGTTTTGTATTTTATCTAATTTTAAGTTTATTTAATTTTTAAAAAATTGTTAATGGGTTTTCACAAAACTTAAGCTTTCCCAAATACACATGTTAAAAATTATATCCTTTTGTAAACCTATTAATTTAATATTGAAGCTGAATAAGCACTTGCTTTTGCACTTAAATTTAATATCCTAATTATTGTATGTATGATATAATTAATGAAATAAATAAATAAATTTGTTTAACATTATTTTTATATTTTTGAAAATATTTGAAAAACTTCTTCAAAATTGTGTAGACTGCAGATTCGTTACAAAAACAAAACTTACTTTCAAACCGTTTTGGCTTTTTCTGTTAAAAATCGTTTCAGCATAATTATTAAAAGGTTTAGCGTTTCTTTCTAATTTTTGTAAGACAGGACAAATCTAACAACTTATGAAGATTTTTCGAATATTGTATAAAATAATATAAATGTTTCAACTTAAAGTGATTATAGATATTTTGTAAATTAAGATTGCCTCAAAAAGCCTTATGTTCGTGTTTTTCGAATTTTTTGAAGTCGGATTTCAAAGAGTGAATTTTATTTCTAGTAACAAAACCTTGTCGACTAGATTAATTTAACAAACTAATTTCTGGTGAGTATGTTGACAATGTTGGCATATGACCGAAACAAATTTACATGAATTGCAACAACTGGACACAAGAATTTGAAGTATTTTACGATTTTTAATGCTCGCTTAAATCGCATAACATAATTATATTTGGTGACTTAAATGCAAGAATTGGAGACTGGAAGCAGAAAAGACATTTGGATGTCAAAATCGAAAAAACAACTATGTTAAAATAAATAATGAAGGAAAACAAGTCGTCGAACTTTGTAACGAGTCCGGCTTGTATATATTCAACGGAAGCACATAAGGCGTTTTGTTTCAAAAATGGGAAGCTCAGTAGTTGATTATAGTCTGATTGGAGGAAAGTGGTGCGCTATAGTAAAAGATTTTGTTGTTGGTGATATAAAATATTCGGATCACTTTCCAATATTACTGAATATTGAAAATAGTTATAGAAATAACCAATGCGAATGCTCTACTCATAATCTCGCGGATAATTTCATGCTGAATGAAAGCATCTGCAACGTGCAACTATGAAAATGCTATTGATAACATGCTTACTCATTGTGAAACCAGTAGTTCCTTTAAGTTTGTCTCAATCTGCGAGCTTGAACAAATTATTTGGGAAGCAGCGAGGTTTATGACAAATACGACCAAGTTAACTAAAAAAATGAGTTGTATGTCTTTTCATGACAGCAATTAAGAAAAATATTATTAGATCTTCTTAATCTCTTGAGAAAATATGAAATTACAAATGTAAGGTTATATTACATGGAGGTTAACAAACTTTACAGAAATACATGTAAAGAGCGGTTTCCTCAATTGAAAGTAAAGATTCAACCGAGTTTCGGGCTAAAACGAGGAAACTAAATGTAAAATTCAAATGTAAAAGTAGCAGCAGCAGTGTCATTGCAGGCGTTAAGTTATCATTTCGCTTCACTTTTAAATCCTTCAACACAAATATCTTGGAGACCATCAATTTGTATTGCGAAACTCAATAAGATTATATCAGAAAATGAAGTGAGTAGTGTTCTTCAAAACCTAATAGATGTCAAGGCTCCCGGTTAAAATAGTATTGTTTAAGATCAAATTCATAGAAGCACTTAACAGAATGCTCAAAGTTAGAACGTTTCCCGATCACTTCTTTGAAGTCCCAATAGTGCAATCTACAAGAAGCGTGATGTAGAAGACCCTACAAATCATAGAGGAATGATCGGTTCTGAATACAGCCTTTAATATATTCACAATTGTTCTTTACGAAAGACTGAACAGTTGGTTGCAAGATGAAAACAAATTTAGTGAATGAAAGAGGTTTTCGTAAAGGATATTACACAGTGGACAATATTTGTGTGCCTCGATCACTTCCACAGTGGAAATTCGACCAAAATAAAAAACTGTACGTCTTTTTTGTCGATTTCAAAGCAGCTTTTGATTCTATACAAGCTATACAAGATATATTTAACCTAGCAGTGTCAACTAATTTTGTCAACATTATTGAAAAACATCATAGCATACGTTTATAGAGGAAAAGAAAAATCAGAGAGGATTGAAATGAGGCAAGGTTGTAATCTAAGCCCCTTGTTATTTGCACTTTTTCTAGATGATTTGGTTGAGTGTCTCAATTGTGGAGTGGCTAACAAATGGATTATGTCGATGAAATTGTCATTCTAGCGGAGTCACCGACTGCTCTACAGTTAATGATGAATTGGGTGGCTCAACAGTCCGTTGAGAACTAGGGCCTAGTGACTTACAACTCTCAACCATTCCTATGTGCGAGTAATGTTGTCAGGAATGGAGGGGACCTACAGTTTATATGCCGAATCCGAACGGCTAATTTGAGAAAGCACTTTCTCATGACAAGAGTTACTATTGGAGAATTTTTCAATTCCTCGTAAGAGGTAGCACCCGTGAAAAGACTTAAGATGGAATAAGCAGGAATCGAATCCAAGACCTCTGGCAAGACAGTCCAACGCACTAAACATCATGCTACGGGTCCTAAATAAACGGGTAATGATCAATAAACTGGTAGAATATTTCCAAGTGTGGAATCTGGAAGTCAATCAAGAAAAGTTAAAAGTTTTTTAAAAGTGGATCTGGCAGAACGGCAAGAGACGAGCACTGGAAATATAGCGAAAAAACTTACAGGTATTGACAGTATACAGAAGTATGGGCTAGTTGAAAGCCTTTTACGCTGTTTCCTATTAAACACATTCTTTTTGTCGATAAATGCACCAAAATATATATATTTTTTGGAAACCTGTCTTTTGTCACTGTTTTTTTTTCAAGGCTTAAGCTGAATGCAGACTACATTGTGAGAGTGGTAAATATGGAGGAACATAGGCTACCAAGAAATATAATGGAGTATGCGATTAAAAATAAAAAGCTGTCTGTAAAAGATTGAACCTTGATAGATGCGGCATTTAGCTTTACTGAATTGGAGTATGAATGCCTTTGAATTGGAGGATGCTTAACCAACTAATATCAACAAACTGGACCTATTCCAATAACACAACATGGAAAATGAATTAGATCAATTTAGTGTTAAGGACTATTCACATGAGAGCGATCAGCAATCGATGAATAAAAAAAAAACAAATGGGATTTAAAACATTTTATAGGTCTAAATCCTTCACAAAAACTGAAAAACAGTTGTAGAAAACTTAATTTAATTCATGTTAAAATAATAAAATTTGCGTTTTCATTGCAAAAATAGGTCAAATTTGAAAAAAAGAATTGGTCGTCACGAAATGCAATCTGATTGTTAAGAATTGTGCAATACAATCCACACTACTTGGTGATTGGTCATGGCCGAAACAAACATGGATAAAAAGGTAATTATGAACACTGAAATAATGTAAATAATTCTAGGAATTTGATGAAAGATTAATTTTGGAAGTGGAAGCAAATCCATCATTGTAGCCAACAAGGCCGATCGTTCCTATTCAAAAAAAGGAAAAGAGGCTGGGATGCGACCCACACTGATAACTTCCCATCCCGTCTGTCGATTTGTCTTGCTTAAAAGTTTGTCCATATGTACTCGTATCAATTTTTACCAAATTTGCGAACTATTTTTTTATGATAAAACGGACTGTTGGATTTTTATATAAAAATTACTTTATATTGAAAACAATATTTTGTGTGAAATAAAATAAGTTTGAAGCCAATATTTAAAGTTTTTGAAGAGATATTTGAGTTGAAAATCATTTTTTACCAACTTTTGTTAATTTTTTTTGTCGGTTTTTAATTTTTTGTAAATAAAAATGTGAATTCGATTTTTCTCAAAATTTTATCAGATGCTAAAAACATTATTCTTCGTTGCACAAAATTGTTTATAAGATAAAATCATATTTTAGTCGTAACATTTTTGGAGGTGACACATTTTTTTCAGTTTTTTTGATTTATAGAAAAAACCATTAAATTTATTTTTTTCAAAAAATGTACTTCTTTGATATCACGTTACAATATATTATATAAAATTTTATTCAAGTCTCTAGCGTTTTTGGTTCGTAAGATATTTAAGGTTAACCAACATTTTCACCTTTTTTCAAACTGATCATGATTATGGGCGGATTTCTTGGGAAAAATGCTTTTAGAAAAGAACAATACACCGACAAATTAAGCATTTTGAAAAATAGCATAAATGTATTTCTGTTAACTTTAAAGTTTGACCCCCTCATTTTTTTTTGACAGGAGGAAATCTTCAAAAGACACTTGGCAGTATTCGACACCAAGTAGTGTGAGACTTTTAAACACTAAAACCACCTCTTCATCAGGACCAATTTTAAAGGATCGACTTCCGATTTTTCTTTCTTAATTTTCTACAATCACTTTGGGGGAAGTTTAAACTTTTAATACTTTCCCATGTTTTTTTAGACAATAAGCTCATGAGGCAAAATTAGTATGACTTTGCAGTCTCTGGTTGTGCGATACAGCGTATTTTTTAACAACTTCTGTAACCATTTTTATTTGTAAATGACGATGTAGATCGGTATTTCTTATGTACCAAGGTGCATTAACTATTCCACGAAGGACTTTGTTTTGGAATTTTTGGATGATTTCGGTATTTTTTTTTTCTTTGTACAGCCCCATAATTGGATTCCATAGGTCCAAACAGGCTTTAGTACTTGATTATAAAGCATTATTTTGTTTTGGATTGATAAATCAGAATTGTTACCAAGCAACCAGTACATTTTTCTATATTTCAAGTTCAGTTCTTCTCTTTTCTTTTTGATGTGCTCTTTCCACTTAAGCTTTGCATCCAAAGTCATTCCAAGGTATTTGGCCGTATTGGCGTAAGGTACAGCTTGATTATTAATTATTATTGGAATATTGTTTATCTTTTTATTTGTAAAGTTTATATGTGAAGATTTTGTTTCATTGAGTTTGATACGCCATTTTTCGGTCCAAACTCCCACTGTGTCGACGACATTTTGTAGTTTTACTGCTGCCTTAGAGACACATTTGTCGGGTACCAAAATTGCCGTATCATCTGCAAAAGTAGCCATTATGGTGTGATTACCAACTAGAATATCCCTTGTTTATAGTAAATACAAGGTAGGACCTAGGACACTTCCTTGTGGTACACCGGCTTCTATTTTCTTCAATTCCAAGTATTCTTGATCGTACCTTACTCTAAACACGGTCTGAGATGTACGATTTTAATATTTCAAAGTACTGACTGGGAAAATCCCTTTGCAGTTTGTACTCAAGTCCCTCATGCCAAACCTTGTCAAAAGATCTAATAAAATAGCTGAACATACTTGTTTTTCTTCTAATGCTTTTTCGATTTCATCCGATATTCTATGAACTTGTTCTATCGTGGGATGTTTATTTCTAAGACCAAACTGATGGTTTGAGATTAAACTTCTTTCTTCTATGATTTTGCTAAGTCTCTTCAGAAGCAGTTTTTCAAAAACTTTTGCATTAATTGGTATAAGCGATATTGATCTGTAAGCCGTCACTTCTGTAGGTGGTTTACCTGGCTTTGGTATGACAATTACTTCAGCAATTTTCCAATGGTGCGGGACATACCGGTACTTAAGGCATGCATTTAATATATATTGGAGTTTTATGAGACATTCAATGGCATTTCTTTCATAACCTGAGCAGTAATTACGAGAAGATCGTAACCTGGTGATTTTTTATTTGGTAGTTGATGTTAACACATACTTTTTATTTCTTTAAGTCTTACAATTGGTATTTCACTTTCATCTATCTTATCAACAAACTGTAAGTTATTTTCAGCCACGTTTGATGATGCAACTTTTAAGGTGACCTGCAGGCGTTTAACACTAAATTGTAACTTATTTGGGTATATAAACATTGTCTTTCACAATATGACCTAATATGCCATCCTTTTTTTCGGGCTTTTTAATTAAGACATTTTCACCATTTGAATAGCTTACATCAGAATGGCCTAAGTTTATAATACAGGCTTTATCCAACCCTTTGATTTTTCGAGCTCATTTTTGGCTCCTTGGTTACGTAAATAAGCAGAAAAAGTCACACTTTGATGCGGTTTATGTGCTAGTGTGATCATCGGACCATACTTCTTCAAAAATGATACGAATCGTAACTTAACTGTGTATGAGCGCTACCGTGAGATGATATCCAACTTTTGTTTGCCCAAAATGCAAGTGCTCGACTTGCATGACATGTGGTTTCAACAAGACGTTGCCAAATGCCACACAGCACGCGTAACAATGGACTTATTGTGAGATCGTGTGATTTAACGCCTTTAGAATATTTTTTGGGTTTCTATCTTAAATCTTATGTCTATGAAAGCCCACTTTAATTGAGACATTGGATAAGACAATATTGAAAGATTTATTCCTGACATACGGGCCGAAATGTTGGAAAGAGTAGGTATGCCAAAAGTGTCAAGGTCAATATTTGAATGAATTAATCTACAAATATTTAATTATATGGAACGTGCTATCGATTACATAAAGATTTCACGCATTTTTCTGAATTGCAAGTGTTTTTTTGAAAAACTTTTCTATAGCTTTTAAAAAATCACCCTGTATCTGGTTGAAAATATTTTTTTTGAAATTTTTTGACTTTCTCTTAACAAAAAGTTGTCAATAAAAAGTAGTATACAACACTATTAAAAGTCTATAAAATGTTCATAGTGCCGTGAGTTTTAACTTTTGAATGTATTTCATTTAAACAATTAAAGTGTAATGCAAAGTCACTTATAGTCGAATAAAAAAGTTTGTACGTTCGATTTGTCATTAATATTTAATTATCTAATAGTTTTTAAAACACAAAACTAAAAAATAAAAACAAAACTATCAAATACCGCGTCAAAAACAGCACTCGCTTTAAAAGTATGCGCCCGAAGCGTTAAACCACAAAATTATATATTTTATATTTTTTTGTTTGCACATTTTTCTGTCGATGCGGTTAATTATTTTAACAAACAATTGAAATTGCCAACCATATTTGAACTAACGTTCAAAAGACCATAGCTATACCAAAACACCATCTTCCCACCACCAGCACCGTCACCGGCGGCGCCCACCGACGCGACCAACTTTCAAAATCCAGGATATACTCGTAGGTAGGTATTTTCAAATTTGCGACAGTGGCCAAAGTGAGGTTTCGACACTCATTAAATTTTGAATTCCATTCGGTTGGTTTTACTCCAAAGGCAAAAGAGGCTTCATCTGCACACACAATTAATTCCACATTTTCTATACCTAACCCACAAAAGGCATCCCCACATCACAATCACACAAATAATCACCAGAGAGACTAAAGGTAGCTAAAAAAGCTCACATTTTCACATTGAGAAAACCTTTAACGTTTGGATGGTCAGAAACTGAAGAAAATTGTTCCCAGTATATTAAGGGGATCCTTCTGATGAAAAACCATCATGGACTTAGGGAAACGTTATTTTGCGACACATATTACGCAGTACATTTCATTTCAAAATACCTATTTTAGAGTCTAGGGGGGAAACATTGTTCTAAAGAATGAATGTGGTGTTTTGTGGTTGGTAGCACGATTTCCCGGATAGACATAGTTATTTGGCATCAATGTTGGTACAATGATGTAAAGTAGGTTTGCAGAAGCCTTGAAATAACAGCTTGACGTTATACAAGCAATTAAAGCCATTTGAATTTTGAAACTTATTGCATGTAAATTGACGTGTAAATTTCTACTTCATAAGACTTAATTTTCTTAAGAACGTGGGGGTTTCATAGTTACGAAAAGTTTGATACTTTAATTTACATAATGGAAATCATTCGGAAGCTAGAGGCGAGACTGAAACTAGACTGAGAAGAAACACACGAGAAGCCTTGAAGTACGTTGATGCTATTTAATTTTGACGAGACCAAAAGTTAGTTTTCAACACTGAACAAAATAAGCTTTATGTCATAGAGGAAGAAATGTTGCCGGAGGAACCGTTTTTCAATATTGCCAAAAATTTCAAGTTTGCTATACACCAAAGATTCTGATTGATTATAAATGTTTATTTATATTCGTCATCCTTATGAAATTAATAAAAAATATAACGAATACAGTTAGAAAAAATGTATTCACCATATTGATGAAATCAATCATCATATTTATGAATGAGTTCATGATATTGATAAATGTTTGTCATTATATTGCAATAAGCTTTCAATATGCCGTTGTAAATCATAGTCATATTGATGAACACGATCATCGATGTAACGAACTTATTAATCATATTAAGGAGAATCCGAACGTCAAATTGATGAATCCTTTTACGAAATTGAAAACTCTTCATCATATTGATGAATTAATTCATGACTTTCTAGAACACACAAATATAATTTTTTTTTGGAAATATTCATCATATTTGTGAACGCTGTTAATATTAAGAATCATATTTCAAATGACAGGTACAAAAATCTTAAAGTTGGAACTGTCATCATATTGTGAAACTAAGTTTAATCTTATCTATGACTGTTTCATAACATTGAAGAACTTTTTCATCTACAGTACCCACCGATTTAGATCATTGAAGGGTTACTCCGGTATCCTAGATTATCTAAACTGTGGAGACTTTAAATCCATTGATTTCATTACCATTACCATACTTCATCACACCAAATGAACTTTAACACAAAATTTTGCAAATCCTTAACAATGGGAAAACGGTATTGTCATGTTAAGGAAAAGTTTCGAAATCTCTTTCCCAATGTCTGTGTCTATGTCTGTGATGTCTTAAATTCCTTGAGTAATCTGTTCTTGTTTTACCCTTTTCACAAAATAAAAAATAACCTACTAAGTCCACCTTAAAGTGTCAGCCGTCTTTATTTCAACCCCTTATCTTCCAAGTTTCTTTTTTTTTATATTTCTATGTAAGGTATTATTTTCTATACCATTTATATAAATTTATTATGGGAAGTCGTATATTTTAAACGAAATGCTTGCGTTCTATTCTAAAATAATGTGTTTAGCAGTGAAAATTAGTGCCTATTGAAGCATGGAAAAGGTCGAAGTTGGGTTAAGGTCTATATATGGAGGAATGCCTTACTGGAAACAGAGTTGTGTAGGCATACGGCTATGATGTGTAGTTGGAGTAGAAAATTCTGAAAAATATAAATAAGAGTTTAAGATGACAGGGTTGTGTGATTAAGGACGGTTTCATGTTCGTTATGTCTTGTTTATTCAATTTATAAGTCTGGACTGTAAAATAGATATATGTTTATTTTTTTTATAATAAGAGTGCACTCAAGGGTTTCTTATGACCTTTTTATGCGAGAGGAAAGAAATAGAAGGCTTGAAAATATGTATGGTAAACATTGGTTTTAAACTCCTGAGCATTTCAACGACAAGGAAAGAAAGAGTTTGAAAAAACATTCTACATTCGTGTAGTACGGCTAATGAACGAATATCTGTTATTAAAAGTACGACCGAAGTTGGGCTCGAGAGTATACTGAAGGGATATATTTAGTAGAGGAAGGGCTGTGACAGGGAACATTATGTTCAAGAGAAGTAATTGAATTAATGGTTTTATTTTTAGCAATCCAATTTTAAATTTTTGCGGCTGTAGCTGTAGTCCGGACTGCAGAAATGGTAGTTATGTTCAAGTCTTGGAAGTATATAATATTGTGGAGATAGATCAGAGAACGGTTTCTAACATCTTTAAAGAGAACACAAATATCTTTTGGCATTTTTGGTGACATCACTTATGTGAATATTCGATAAGAGGTGCTTACTTACATACTAAAGGTGGCGCTACGGTCCGGGGCGGACCTGGGCCTCAACCAAAATGCGTCTCCAGCCAGCTCGGTCTCTAGCTAGCTGACTCCAGTTTCAAACGCCGAGTTGGTTGAATTCCTCTCCCACCTGGGTGCGCCACCTGAGTCGCGGTCTTCCTCTGCTGCGCCGCCGTCCCTAGGTTTTGGATTCGAAGACCTTCCGGGCTGGAGCGTTGATGTCTATCCGCTCTACATGACCTAGCCATCTAAGCCGTTGGACTTTAATTCTGCTAAGTAGGTCAGTGTCGCTGTACAGCCCGTACAGTTCATCGTTATATCTTCTCCTCCATTCTCCATCTATGCGTACGGGACCAAAAATCACCCCAAGAATTTTTCTCTCGAAGTATCCTAAGACGCTCTCATCTTTCTTTAACAGGGTCCGGGCCTCAGCGCCATAAATGAGAACCAGGATGATGAGTGTCTTATAGATTGTGATCGATCGCATCTCAGCTAGAGTTCTTGAGTTGGAGAGACAAAACAATTTGCTCGAAGACCAATTTGAAAAATTACTTCAAAAAGGCACGGAGTCTAATGTCGTGGTTCATATGCCGGCGGTTGGAGATGCTGATTTGACTGAGAAAGCTAAATCAATTTGTGCTGGCTTGCTTTCATCTACAGATGTTTCCGATATTTATTACGCGCGTCCAATATCAGCCAAAGATTCCCGATCAGCAATTATAGTTGTTAAAATGAAAAGCCGCAATACAGCATGGATAGTTCTTAAGAATGTGAAGGATTTAAAGCGATCTCAAATTTACATTCATAAAAATCTCCCATACAAAATGCGATGCAGACGAAGCCATTTGGTTCCAATTAACAGGTGCTTGCGTGCTAATTTTCCACAAGTTAAAGCTATGCTCAAAGACGATAAGCTTGCCATATCCGACAAGCGACAAGGATTTAGAGCAGGGGCTAAAGTGTGGTACTCTTGATCTTATGGAGGCATTAAAAACAATATTCGGCAGTAATTGTTCGATTTTAAATAATTTAGAAGCTTTTATAGATGAAGTTCACAAAGTAAACAAAGTAAGAAATGTCAACGTTTATGTCAGTCCCAAAACGTCAAATGGGAATGTACACGAAGTTAGCAACGTTCCACCACATCAAAATGTGAAAGCATCCGCTGTAAAGCTTTTGGGTCAAAGCACAAGCATGAGTGCGAGAGAATGATGTGACCAAGTCTACCAGAATCAAATTAATACTTTAGATTTAAGAAAATTAGGATATAATATATCAGGGCTAAAAAATAAACTTTTTGTTATGAATTTCTTTAGTTACATTAAAAGCTTTGATATATTTGACTTGTGGAAACGCATGTGCTAGATAATGAGATAGATAAATTTGTGGATTATCCTTAAATTTTGTGCAAAGGGAAGGAATTAATACATTGGAGGTCACGTATAATGGTTCCAAAGTGTATATCACTCCTATATATCTAAATTGTAATCATTGGCAGAGAGATTTCGACAAACTATGCGACTGACTTTCATCCTTAAACTCCTTGGATCTATTATTTGTCGGTGACTTTAACGCCAGGATTGGCTGCTCACAGAATAGCTTTTTAATCGGATCAGCTGGAGTTATTTTTAATTCAATTCGTCAGTGATAAGATGAAGTATGCGATGGTAAAGGTACTAAAATATTGGATTTAGCGGACTCTTTAGATGCTAGAGTTTTGAATGGAAGTTGTGCAGGAGATGTTAAGGGTGAATACACATTTATCCGAGGAACGGCGCGGCGGCGTGTTCAGTCATCGACTATGGGATAGTTTCTGGAAGGTGGAATGATCTTTTAAGAAGTTTTAGTGTTGGGCAGCAAACTTTTTCGCAGCATATGCCTTTAGAAAACACATGCAATTCAAGGCCGGCAGTCGCTTGAGCTCCTTCCAAAGCTACATTGGAGTAATAGTTCAAATTTTGTACGGGCTTACCAAACTAATTTAAATGAGGAACTGAGAAAACATAGCTCAGAGGGTGATAATTTAAACATGACCAGACTTACTGACATAATGAAAACTGCAGTCCCAGTAACCAATAACTGGAAGCAGAAGAATGATTTTAAACAAGAATGGTTTGACTTGGAATGCTTTAAAGCAAGAAAAAAATCATTTACTTTACTAAAGCTTCTGAGAAAATATAACTTGCATGTCTTTAAGACTATGTATGCGTCTGCGATCAAAGAGTACAAATACATCTGCCTTGCCAAGCGTAAGCAAAACGATGAACAATCCATACAACGCTTAAACTCAGCGATGTCTTCGGCAGAATTCTGGAAAGCGGTTAGAGCAATTAACGGACGGCCTAGTAGGATTGGGTCTTCACTGCACGCAACCGAGCTTCAGGATTACTTTAAAAGTTTACTCAACACTGCGCAGTTTTCACCCCTGCCTCAATATGCTGCTCCGGTTTTCTTAGACGATATCCATGATTTACCGTTTACAGTGCTGGAACTTCGGACTGCTTTAGAAAAAACCAGATCTGGTAAAGCCCAAGGAGATGACAAGATTCCTTCAGAATTCTATATAAACTGTACGTCCGAGTACCTGTTTTCACTCACCAAACAATTCAATAGAATTTTCGAAACCGCAGAGGTGCCAGCCTGCTTCCGCTGCATAAGAATGTTGCGTACGATAATCCCAAGAATTACAAGGGCATTTCTTTTTTGAATTCTTCAGTGAAGTTATTCAGTGTACTTATTTTTAAAAGGCTAACAGAGTGGGTTAACGACAGAAACATACTCAACATGTTATAAGCTGGTTTTAGGAAAAACCACTCGACTGTAGATCAGATTTTCACATTATTTCACATTGCCGATTACTTTAAAAGCAAAAAGAAGAAGCTATATGCTTTCTTCGTAGGGCTGCTTTTGACTCCATTGCCCTGGAGCGCTACTGTGATCTTTGGAACCTGACTGTTAACCTTGGAAAGTCTAAAATGATGATCTTCAGGGATGGAGGTGGAAGATACTCGAGAAACGAAAAGTAAACCTACAAGGGTCAGAATTTGAAAATTGTTCGAGAGTATAATTATCTCGGTGTATTGATCTGTGCTAACCTTAACTTTAAAACACATTTCGAAACTAAATTAGCTGAGGCAAAGAGAGCTATTTCTTCAATCTGGGGACGTTGTATAGAGAGTAGGTTTGTGGACCATAGCGCAAAGATCCAGATATTTCGTGCCACTGCTTCTCCCATCATGTTGCATGGTGATCAAGTGTGGGGTTGCTGGCAGTTTGATGTTGTTGAAAAGTTTGAAAGATATTGTCTTAAACGCATTTTTCGGTTGCCGGCCTGTTCTCCAAATTACATGGTGCATCTTGAAACTACAATGCCACCGTTATTCTTAAATACGCTTAAATTACACTTCGATTATATAATGAAGCTGCTGGAGATGGATGAAACAAGACTACCCAAATTAACCAAGTGTGGAGAAAGGTTACAGATTCAACCAGGTATCGGACCCACTATTCTGAGAAACATGTTTCAAAATTTACTGAGTGGTGTAGTGCCCTCAGCTTACAGTGGTTATACCTTGGAAGCTCAATCTTCTCAGTATAGGACGATATATGGCCAGCTCGACTACAACTTACAAGGAAGCTCCTACTTCTTAAACAGATTACCGCTTTCAATGATAAGTACGATATTTAAAGTAAGAGGGGAAATGATCAACCTTCACTAAATTTCACATCGTCCGGACCTACCTATTTTGTGCGATATTTGCAACCTCAAGGAAAGAGAAGATATTTATCATTTTATTGCCAGATGCCCGATTCTAAGTGAATTTCGAGTCAGATTCTTCGGTAAATCCATAATGACTATGAGCGAAGTTTTATGTATTTTGAATGGAAGTCTTGGTTGGGAGAAATTGTATAAATACACAACGATGGCACTGAATTATAGAACCTGAATAGTCGAAGGCGACTTTTAAATTTTATTTTATTTTTCTATTTTATTAAGAAATGTATAATATTGTTATAATGTCATTGTGGTAGACGGCTTTAAGCCAAACCATATTAAACTATAAAATTTATTGTAGATATAATTGAAATATTATAAATAAAGTTTCTATAACTAACTAACTAACTAGATGGTGATTTTAGATGCTCGAGAGAGGACTTTACTTCTCAATTGCCTTCTAAGTCCAAAGAAGCAGCGATTTGCAAGAGTTATTTTTAGTTTGATTTCAGCGCTAGTGTTGTTCTCTGTGTTAATAACGGTGCCTAGATAGACAAAGTCCTCAACTAATTCAAAGTTAAAGCTGTCCATGGTGACGTTTTGTCTAAGACGTCGTTGTTCAGTGTCCTTTTTTGATGACAGCATATACTTGGTCTTGCCCTCATTGACCACTAAACCCATCTTCTTCGCTTCCGTCGCAATGCTCAAAAACGCTCCACTGACATCACGCTTTGATCTTCCAATTATGTCAATATCATCTGCATATCCGAGTAATTGGATGGATCTTTGGAAGATTGTGCTTCTAGTATTGACGGTTGAGTTTTGCACAATTCTTTCCAGAACGATTTTGAAGAAGTTGCATGACAGTGCATCGCCTTGTCTAAAACCTTTTTTGACATCAAATGCATCGGTAAGATCTTTTCCGACCTTGATAGAGCAGCGTGCATTCTCCATCGTCATTCTGCACAAACGGATAAGTTTGACAGTGATGCCAAAACTAGACATTAGTCGGTAGAGCTCTTCCCTATAGATACTGTCATACGCGGCTTTAAAATCGATAAAGAGGTGGTGAGTTCGATTTGAAGTTCCTGAGTTTTTTCCAAGATCTGCCGTAGTGTGAATATTTGGTCGATAGTGGACTTTCCTGGTCTGAAGCCACACTGATAAACACCTATCAGGTTCTTGACGAACGGCTTCAGACGTTCACATAAAACGGCAGTGAGGATCTTATATGCAATGTTAAGGAGACTGATGACTCTGGAGTTGTCGCAATTTAGAATGTCTCCTTTCTTATGTATCGGGAAAACTATGCATATTCCACTCATGGGCATATTTTCTTCCGACCATATTTTGCAGATGAGTTGATGCATGCTCGCTTCCAAGTCATCGCCTTGAATAGTTCGGCGGTGATGCCGTCAGCTCCAGCAGCTTTGTTTGACTTCAGTTTGGATATAGCTATCTTCACTTCGTCAGGGTCAGGTAGGCGGAATTGTTGATCTGTCTGCGTCGCCTAGGTCGAGTGGTTCTATCTCCCTTACAGCGGAATTCGGTTCGTCATCGCCGTTATATAATTTTGAGAAGTGGTCTTTCCATATTCGCAACATAGACTGCGGTTCTACTACGATGTTCCCCTGACCATTTTTACAGGCTTCGGTTCGTTGCTGGTACCCTTGGGAAGTTTTTTAAGTTTTGGTAAAATTTACGAACCTCATTCTTGTTGTGACATCTTCTATCCCCTTGATCACAAGCTTCTCATGCTCTCTTTTTTTTCATCTAAGAAGCCGGTGTTACCTGGTCCTTCTGTTCCGCACCGCGCCGTTTTGTATGCGTGTTGTTTTGCTGCGTGCGTTTGTCGGCATTGGTCGTCAAACCAGGGCTTTCGCTGCGGTGGCCGTGTGAAACCTAGCACTTCAGAGGCGGCATCTCTGATGACTGCAAGGCAATGTTGCCTCTGGTTTTCAATGCTTAATGCAGGCAGCATAGGACTCCTTAAGAGGTTTTAGAGACTTGATCGGAAAAGGACATGGCAGTCTCTTAGGATTGTAGCCGTCTAACGTCGAATCTTCTCACAGTACTTCCTAGTTTTGGCTTGGATCGGGATATCCGTAGACGTGCCTTGGCTACAACGAGGTAGTGGTCCAAGTCAATTTTGGCCTCTCGGCCTTGTATACTGAAGAAGTGTCGTGCGTCGATCGCAATGTGGTCAATCTGGTTGCTATAGAAAACAATGTTTTTTATAAAATAAAATTAATTTAAAGCCTAAATCTAAGATTTTTGAAAAGATATTTCAGTCGAAAATCAATGTTTACCATCATCATCAGGTCCTCTAACCCCGTACGGGGCATAGGGCGTCAACAAAACGTCTCCATCCTTCTCGATCTGCAGCTAGATACCTTTACTGTGGCCACGTCTTTCTCTGGGAGTTAGCTTCCGATAGCACTGTAGATTTCCATGTTGTTCTTGGTCTTCCAACCCGCCGTGACTGCTGAGGATTCTATTCAAAGGACTGCTTCGCAATATCATCGTTTGGTTTCCTCAGTGTGTGACCAATCCATTGCCATTTGCGCTTTCTGATGTCGATGTATAAGCGCTCTGACTTTTCCTACGCCACGATTTCCGGTTAGATATTGTTTGTGGCCAGCGAATTTTAAGGATGTGACGCAGACAGCGGTTCATAAAAGCCTGCGGTTTTTTCGAGATGGTGGCCGAAACTTTCCATGTTTCACAAGCATATAATAGCACGGATTTCATATTGGATACGGAGAATCTCAGTTTAGTGCGTTAGGAGACTTGACTGGATTTCCGAATTTGGGACAGAGCACCAAAGGCAACGCGAGCTTTATTTTTTCTGTCTTTTTCCTATTTATTTTAAGACCGCACGATTCTTCTTTCACCTGTAAAGCTTGGCACATCTCGTCTAGCCCACTGATGTTATTTGCCATGAGACATATATCGTCGGCATAGTCTAAATGGCTTAGCCTTTCAAACGTTCGCCATTGAATACCTTGCCTTTCAGTTGTACCGACGCACGCTGGCCGTCAGAACATCATCTATCGCCAGCAGAAAAAGAATTGGCGATAAAACATCCCCTTGTCTCACACCCTGACGCATTTCGAAAGAGTCGGATAGCTGCCCATAATGCAACAAGAAGCACCTTCCATTGTTGTAGGACTCGTTTATAATGGCAACAATTTCTGGCGGAATTCCTCTCCAAGAAGTGATCTCCATATATATATCTCCGGTTAACACGGTCAATGGCCTTTTTTTGACACCTTAACAATCACTCCATCATTCCATTCCCTGGGATAGGTTTCGTTTTCCCAAACAGTTTGTTTAAGCGGATGCAAGATACTAGCTGCTTTATCGGGATTAGCTTTCAGGAATTCCGCTGGTATTCCGTCAAGTCCGGCTGCTTTGTTATTTTGGAAGAGATTAACCGCTGTTTCAATTTCCGCTACTGAAGGGGGTTCGATGTCAATACCCCTGTAGGATCTGCGCATCTCGTTAAGTTGGGGCACTTCAGCACTCTGTTCAACGGGGTCCTCGTTTAACAGGGCACAAAAGTGATCGTTCCACCTGCAAAGTTGATCTTCAATTGATACCAATAGTGTCCCATCCACATCCATTACAGGACGATTGTTGTTGCTTTTTTCCCGACAACTTTTTTGGCTTTTTGGTACAATTCTCGGATATCTCCTCTTGTTGCAGCGTTTTCAGCATTATCAGCGAGTCCATCTATCCTCACCCTCCTGTCACGTCTCACACAACGATAGACCATCTTGTGTGCAATCCGATATTCGTTTCGAAATTCAGCCTTTCGTTAAGAGACTGACTCGGACTGCTGGATTTTTTCCCAGGTGACAAGAGGTGTCCAAGAGTCACTAACTCTCGTACGCCTAGGTACAGTCTCGAATCTAGCCTCCATAAAAACACTTTTTATTTCACCCTACATCTCGTCAACATCTGAGTCAACACTCACATTTAATTACGAAGCTAAGGGTGTTGATATAGCTACGACTTATGTTGGGATCACTTAAAGCTTTTGTATTGAATTTTTGATTTCTGGCTGCATTCTGCGATTGTCTTAATACCGCCGCGGTTTTTATTTGAGACTCATGACAACCAAATGGTGGTCGCTTCCCGCATCGGCATTTCTTATATTTCGGACATCAATTTGATTTTCGGTATGACCATCTGGGTGCACCCATGTGACTTTGTTGCACGTCTTATGTTTAAATACAGTCCCACTAATTACAAGACGATTTGCGTTACAAAAGGCGACAAGCATGTCACCATTTTTATTACGTGATACCAAGCCATTTTTTCCCATAACTCGTACCAGACCGTAATTGTCTGCATCGACTTGAGCGTTGATGTCTTCCATGACGTCTATGATATCGAATATCGGAACACTGCTGTTAGCCGAGGGTAGAAAGCGGTTTTGGGGGGATTAACACTGAACGATTTTGATGTTGCGAATTTTTGAGCGGAACGTTGCACTCATTATTCTTTCAGATATTGGCGCCCAGGAAATAAGACTGCGCCTAGCTACTTCGTTCAACATAATTCCAAAACCATGCAGCCTTAGACCACCTTCTCTTTCATCCTCTTCGGAATACAGCTTTCTCGTTTGTCCACTGTCAGATCTGTATTCACCTCTTCTTCTCCACTTTGTTTCACTAATGCCCAGGATACTGATCTTAAGACAAATCATTTCGCGCTCTAGCTGTTCGTATCTTCCTTCGCCATACAAGGATCGAAAGTTCCAAGCTCCGATTTTTCTGCGTATACCATAGCAAAAAGTATCCATTGCATTTCTTGAAAGACTTCTACTAATTTTTGACGATTCATTTATTATTATGGCGTCTTAAATTGGCACTGTTGCATGAAAGGTGCCGCACCCCCAAATCAGATGTGCGGTTTACTGCAGCTGAAGCTGTAGAAGGATTCTCCATAAAAAGGTTACCTCTTGGGGACTCGTTTCGAGTTGCCATATTTCATGTAACTGCATATACAATCCCACCTGGTGTTTTCCGAGATAAGATTAATAACGTACATAAGCTCAGATTCGACAGGCACACCGGCCCTTTTTATGATCGAACACATAACCCATTCAGGTCGCCCACTATGGGAAAACAGACGCCTTTTGTAGCCGCCCACTCTGGAATACAGACGCTACTTGCTGCTACCGTTGGCCTTCTTAAAAAGCTCATCCGCCACCAGACTTCCACGCCGTTGACCACAAACTACAGTTTCTCCAACATTAGGGAGATTTTCTTCAACCCAGGGACAAGTCAGTGCCCCGTCCAGCAAAGCTATAGGTTGGCTGCTTATTCCGGCAGTTGTTCGTTCCCCCTGTTCGTTAGCCTTACCCGCTCTCTTCCGCGAGGAGGTGCACACAGGGATTTCCCTTTCATTGAGCCTAGGGCCACCGAAGAAGCGTTACCTAAAGCTCTTCAGTACTTCAGAGAGTAAATTAATTAATCAATTCATTAATTTTTTTTTTTCAGTTTTTTTGATACATAAAAAAACCCTTGATTGGATTTTTTTTTCAAAAACATACTTTCAAGTCTCTATCTTAATTGGTTCGTGAGATATTATTGGTTAACCAAATTTTCACCTTCTTTTGAACTGCTATGGTAAAACAAAAACCACCAACGCAATCTTGAAAGTCCTTTCTTCATTTTTCTGCATTATCATTTATATAACAAAATTTATTTCAAGTGGACATCTCTACTGGTTCTTGAGCTATGGACGACGAAGAAAACGTAGCGAACGCACGGACATACGCACGCACAGACATCTTTCTAAAAGTCTTTATTTCGAATCTAAGGACCTTGAAACGACGAGAAATGTCAAATTTTCAAGTTGACTTCCTATGGGAAGTTGAAAAAGTTTTTTTGATTAATTAAATTTCTTTTAAATTTTTGAGGACACAAATATTTTATTGTAAAATTTTGACATTCTTAAACAAAAGGTCTACTTGTATTTTCTGAAATTCCTAAACATAAGTTCTAATTGTGTTTTGTAATCAATTTTTTTGGGATACACTTTATTTTTTGTAGACCTATTATATTAGAAAGAATTTAAAAAAAAAACACAATCATATCTATATCATTTGCAAGCAAGTGTATTCGACCTCCTTTCAACCCCTTTTAAGGTTTTTGAAGCTTTCCACCGAAATTCACCTTTGTTGGAATTATACGAAGTAAACCCTTTTTATATATATTTCTCCTGAATAGTACCATAAGTTTATTATATTCTGTTGGAATTTCCCAATTTTTCCATGTGATTCTTTACGATAGTCATTGAATTTTCATCCACAAAGGACTAAGCTTTCAAAGAAAATGCAATCAAATACTTTACGAAGAATTTTTCATCCACTAATGTACTTTTACGTATTGTTTATTGTTAAGTTTTAATAAATGTTTAAAATATCGAGAAAATCCATAAATCTTTTTTTTATTTTTAAATCCAATTAAAAATAAAAATAAACCATTCAGAATTAATTATGACAAAATTAAATTTTCCATTTGTTGTTGTTTCTGGTTTTGCATATCAGCTTTAGCACACCACCCAGAATTTTCTTTTTTCCAGAGCATTAATGGCTTTACCCATTTACGGACTCAAAAATTGATGTTTTTTAAATTCTTTTTTTTTTGTTCTCATCGGTCAGACCAAAGTATTCTAAAATGAAAATATATTCTTTTGAACAGACAATACATAAAAATAATAATAAAAAAAAGAACAACAACACATTCACATAATATTATTTTAATTAAAAAACAAATTACGCTTCATTGGCTGGCATTGCCCTCGATTGTTGTATAAATATATACAAATACATATGCGTATGTTTTTTTGTGTTGCATAAAGCCCAAATAGCCACTAAAAATGGACACAGAGAAAAAATAAGCTATACCTCTCTATGAACTTTTGTAGCTTCATAAAACACAGATGATAGTTTAAAATAAGAATTACCATTCGAAATATACATTTTTCCCACACCAGCATAGATACGTTTCCAACTGAACGGATTATGAATAAATCAGAACATTTGTGTCATTTTTTTCTGTAGCACTATAGCTCTTTTTTATGGCAGCTTTGGAATCTAATTTGTTTAAAAAATATATAAAATTGCGATACTGGAATGAGGACGAGTGTATCGAAACTGGAAGAAAAACAAGCCAATATTTCGTAAATTGAGTAATTTTTATGTTTTGCTTACAAAAATTCCTTTAGAAAACAAAATATTAAAAATTTGAAATTGAATTAAAATTAAAATACAAAATTAAGCAGAAAAATAAATTTTGCATAAATTTGTATACATAAAATATAGATTTCAATTAAACCTTTAAGGTCAATAATTTGTCGGTTTCAAAAATAATGCTGAATGTAATACACAGATCAAAATTGTATTCTGTTATAAGGTTAGGACTTTATCAAAGAGTTCAAAAACAATAGTAGTAGTAGTAAAATGGTTTTTAAAACCAACTTAATATCTAGAAGTTAACATTTTTAAATAAGATTTTAAGTTTCTTTTTAAGTTAAAAATGCGATACTTACGACATAGACAAACGTCGTCTGTCGGGAAGTTTAATTAATTTATTTCTTCGAACATTGCAAAGCCCCAGATCTGAGCACAGTAGGTTTGAATAGCTCTACAAACCGCCTGAAATAGTTTCCACTTGGTTTTTAAGTTGATATTTCTTTTTGCTAGAAAGCATTGCCAAGTTGAGTTTATGCTATTCTTGGCTGCTGTGTTTCTCTTTTCTCTTTGAAAACGACATCTTTAGAGAAAGTAAAACTCCTAAGTAAGTATAGACAATTCGAATTCTTTTTCCATTTAATGTCGAATGTTTTTGACTAGATAACCTTAACACCATTATTTTGGATTAAGATAGATTCCAAATGTGCTAACGAGAGTTACAGATTACAGTAAGACCTGTATAAACCATATGTTTGTTCTGGCCAAAAGCTCTGAAATTATACGTTCCTTTTTACTCGAATGGGATGTTAACGATCAACGGGGGTTGTCTTCCCTGGACTTATTAAAAAAAAGTAAAAAATAAAATTAAAGTTCGAGTATTCAATTACATTTCATTTTTTCATTTCATTTATTACGTATTTTTATATACTAACACAGTAAGATAAATCTTATAAAATAGTGCAAGTTTGTGAATAACATAATACATGGAATAAAAAAAAAATTATTGTACATATTTAGTAATTTATTATGGAAAAGGATAATATAATATTAAAAATAAATAGATGTAAACCTAGATGGCAAGAAATAGATAAGGAAATTGAAGCTTAGAAAGAAAGAGATAGAAAAAAAAAAAGATAGACTATAAAAAGTTAAGTTAGTTGCTTTGTTGTTTTAAAAATTCCATTAGTTCGTTGTGAAAATGATTGATGCTACTTATTTTTCTCAGAGAAGATGGGAGTGAGTTCCAGAGTCGGATGGCGGCGATGAAGAATTGTCGTTCAGATGTAAGGCAGTTGAATCTAGGCAGTATTAAATAGATCGCACGGTTTGATTCCGCGAAGCGAAGAATCTCGAAAAGATAATTTGGTTCGCTTGATTGAATTATATTATAAGGCATTTTAAGGGTTCGAAATTGAAGGAAATTTTCAAATGACATATCAAGAAGGCTCATACTCAAGTGCGAAACATGATCATATTTTCTAAGTCCGTAGATATAACGAATGGTGCTATTGAAAGCGACTTTTAGTTTTTGTTTACAAAACGAATCACAGTTTAGGAAAATTTCACAACCCTGAGTAAGTACGGGTATTATTAGGGTTTTTGCTAGCATAAATCGTGTATTTATTGGGGTGTATTGTTGGAAAGTCCAAAGAGTGCGGAAAACTCCATAAGTTTTCCCGACAGTAGAGTAAATATGATTGTTCCATGTTAGCGTTCGGTTAAAGATCATTCCTAAATTCTTAGCTGTGCTTACGAATTCTAGTGCAATGTTGTTTAATGTAATTAGTGGGAAGTAGGTTAAATCCAAGGGTTTTTTCGAAATTACCAAACATTTGCATTTATTGGGATTGAGACTTAAGCCGTTGCTATTTGACCAACCAAAAATCAAACCAAGCTCCTCATTAATTGTAAATACGCAATTCTCAATTAGGCCGAGTGAACAGCTTTTGTATATTTGGATGTCATCGGCATAAAAGTGCCTAGATGATTATGAAATGATGGACGCGATTTCATTTATATATAGGGAGAAGAGGAGTGGTGAAAGTATGGATCCTTGGGGAACACCTCGGGGAACAGGAAGGAAACTTGAATAATTACCAGCAAGATACACAGCTTGCATTCTGCCAACTAAGTAGGATGCAATTAGTTTGATTGCATCAGAAGACAGATTGAAGGAGAACTGTAGTTTTCTTAGAAGAAGAGAATGATTGACCATGTCTAGAAAAGTCTAGAAGGACCAAAAAGGTAACATCGTTGTCGTCAAGACTTTTCCTGATATCCTCGACCACTTTCATAAGCGCAGTAGTGCAACTGTGTTTGGGTCGAAATCCCGACTGAATGTCAACTAACAGTTTATTCCTCATAATATACTCGTTTAATTGTTTTCGCATTACTCTTTCGCAAACTTTAGAAAGGAAGGGGAGAATAGAGATCGGTCTGAAATCATTACATACTGCATTTTTAGGAATGGGTATAATTTTGGCCAATTTCCATTGACTTGGAAAGATACCGGTGGTAAGAACACTGTTGAGGATGTGTGTAACGAAAGGAAGCAGATATGGCATTATGGCTTTAAGAAACATGGGATTAATTTCATCAACTCCGACTGCATTTGATTTCACTGAAAGAATGCATTCCAAAACATCAAGATCGCTTACACCAGAAAAACAGAATGATGAGCGTGAAGGGGAAACAGTTTTAAATTCATTATCAACCAATAGTGGGATAGAAAGAGGATTTAGGAATTTTTGATTTAATTCATCACTGTCAATAATAGGTTGAGATTGAGGTTTTTGTTTCCCAAGTCCAAGCTCACGTAAATTTTTCCAAAGCTTCTTACCATCGGTTTTAGTTTGGAGGTGACTTGCAAAATGATGTTTTTTTGCTGTTCTTATCTCTAAGACCACTCTATTACGCAATGCTTTATAGACTTCCTGAAATTCAATAACCCGAGTACTAACCCATCGCCTATATGCTTGGTCACGTTGATTAATAAGATCTTTAATTATGTTTGTGAACCACGGTTTTGAAACATTACGAGTTTTAATTTGTTTTAGTGGGACATGGGTGTTATACAAATATAAAATGTTTGTGTTTAAGAACTCAACTTGGTCGTTTGGTGACGACAATAAGTAAATATTTTCCCATGGTATGGAACGAATGTCAAGTTCGAGAGAGGTTTTATTAATATTTTTAAAATCTCGTTTAAAAGATAAACGGTTATTAGGTCTATAGATAGTTTCGAAATCAAATGTAAGGAATATGAGATCATGGTGTGAGAACGTTGGAGCATTAAGTTGGTTGTAGAATAATACCCCATCATAGCTGTTAACAAGAAAGATATCTAGCAGAGTACTCGAAGTTTGAGTAAAGTGAGTAGGTACTGTAGAGTTTACGAGATGCAGATCAAAGGTGCTCATTTGTTCGCAGAAGTTATCATCAGCTAGAATATTATTATTTAAGTCACCACAAACTATTATATTTGGTGATATGGTATTGATTTCATCAACTATATTATAAAAAGGCTCAAGGTCAACATATCTATTAGGTCTGTAAACTACCCCCAGAAGAAGACTGCTCTCTACACCAAAAATGTTTATGAATAAGTATTCGTATGATGAACTCGCAGACGAGTGACAAACCTTTCTACAGGCTAACCCCTCCTCGACTGCATCTATCAGACCGAAAGAGCATGTAACCATTTAATTTATAAGAAATATCTTCAATGTCAGGAGAAAATCACGTTTCAGAAATGCAAATTGCATCTATATTCGATTTTTCAAATAAAAAGCGAAATTCTTCGATTTTCGGAAACAAACTTTGAGCATTTATATGAACAATTTTTAGGCCCATAACTCTGTTGCAAAAAATATTGAGCATAATTTTTAATGAAACATCCCCACTGTCCTCTCTGAAACTCATATCATTTTCACTCAACTCTGTACTGGTAAACTCTCATGCGAGAAAAAAGTAACATGCGTTTAATATAACAAATAAACATAAAGCAACCACTTTTACATAAATCGAAGGTGATACAGAAATTAAAAAATAATAAAGAAAAAAGTAAAGAGAAGAAAAAATAGAGAAAGAAAAAAAAGAGAGATAAAGTTATAGAGAGTAAATATAAAATAACAATTAACGATGTGCTGGTGCGCTTAACTTTTATCTTAGTGGTGAGCTTCTTCATCATGATAAGTCTTCGTCGCTTTGTCGGCAAGTGCTTTCATAATTGCATTGTTGTTTATGAGTAGGCTATCGGAATCTTCTCTCTCCTTAACAAAAATTGAACCAGAGCGTGTAAAAACGCTGAAGAGTAGCCCATTCTGTTTTAGTCGCATTGCCTGTTTAAAATATGAGCGGTTTCGGGGTGTCAAACTTGCTTGCAGGTAGATATTGTTTCTCTGGCTTGTGTCATCATCATCATTTTTTTTTGCTTGCACTTTAACACCAATGTCTTCCAATTTGAGTTGTCTTTGATTGTTTTTGTGGAAGTTAGCAATACATTTTAAAACCATGTTTCGTTCGTGTGGAGCGCCGAATTTGAGAACGATGGGGGAGTTGTGCAAAGGGTTTTTGTTTCTCATCTTGATTCTAAAAGCTGTGTTCAGAGGAGGAGGGGTGCATTCGATGGCATTGCATATGTTGTTGTATATAGACGTGATGTTTTCATTATGGAGTTCTGGGATGCCGAGGAGCACGGCGTCAGAGGAAACTTCTCTTCGTTCATAAACGTCGCATCTCTTTAGTAGGTCTGTTACTTCATCATTAACGATAGTGAGAGATTCTGATTCAAGGCGTGATTCTAATATTTTAACTCGGTCTTTAAGTGCATCCACCGATGTGTTTGCTTCGGTTATAAGATCAAATAAGTTGTTTTCGATGGTTGTTAGTTGTTTGAGAAAATCGGTCCGAAGGTCTTGGAGATCTTTTGTCAAGCGATTTAATAAATCATCAATTTTTCTCTGAACCAACTTGTCCATGTCTGAGTTGATGCTTTTAAGTACGGATGTGGGTGTCGTTTGTTTGGTGGTGTTTGTTGGAGTGCGTGCGGAAGAGGTTGAGGGAGTAATTGTTTTCTGTTTCCCCGCAGATCGTAATCCGTCGCGGTTCATTATACCAACACAAAAAAAATGGGACTAAGAGTATTTTATTAGAATTTTTAAGAGTGTGGATACCAATGACACGTTGTCAATCAGACCAAAGGAAAAAAATATGAAAAAAAAGACTTGATTTTAATTTTTCTTTAAAAGAACTATTTAAACTTTAATTATCGCAATTAATTCTTTTTTTTATTTTTTAACTGGTCCAAAGTATCACTTTTCACGCTTTGAGTCTTTTAATGTGATTACTTCAGGAAATAAATTACACGTTGCTTAATACTTATCTCGAATTCTGTGGAATTCTGTCTATAGCTGTAACTGTCCTTCAGACGCTTTTCGGACTTTTATTGACATTTTATCTGGCTAGTTTCTTCTAGTAAAACCATAAAACAAATTCTATACTCAGAAAAAAGGCAATACATCTACCAAATATAAAGAACAAAAGTATGCAGAAAGATATCATCGATGGAATTAGTAAACAAAAGGAAGTATTCTTCAAGAACAAATTTAACGATAGTATGTCTAATTCAAAACAGCAATAGAACATCATAAACAATCTTTTAGAGAACCAAAATGGTGGCAATGAACTTAAACGCATTGAGTTTTCAGAAAGCGATTCGGATATTGGAAATAATTTTAATCTGTTTTTCAAAGATGTAGTTAAAAACCATACACCAATTTCCTCAAACATCGAAAATGTTTGTCTACATCCAAATGATGATTTAGTTTTGTCTTTCTTCTTTTTTGTGCGCTTACCGAAAATGAAGTATCTCATGTGATTGCTAACTTGAAATCAAAAACTTCCTTTGGAATAGATGGCTTCAGCAGCATAGTAATACAAAAAATATATGTTTTTATAACAAGGCCCTTATCATATAAGTTAACGACAACAATATCAAAATAAAGATGACAACAAACACCTCACATGAGTCGTCTGAAAATGCAAACAAGTCGGAAAACTAACACCGTTCGTGGGAACAGCATTGCAACAATATTTGCCGCGTCGCCGAATTCCATCACGTTCGCGATGTTACCTGTGGGAACCATCAGCAGGGAAAATAGTATTTAAGCTCTAGTTTTAAGAATAAATAAATGGTAGACATGTGCATTCAAGAGGACACAAGCGTCCACAGGTTTTTCTCAAAACCCACCTCTGTCTATCAACTCCTACTCTCACCTCCCCGCGGTGAACATCGGGTGCCTAGTACCTCAACTGGAGATTGGGTTCCAACCCCAGTGGAAAGTTGTTGGGGGCAGCAAACGAGAGAGGGGGGGGAGAGGTGTTTCCACTAAGGCACCTCTCCTTATCCAGGCGGCAGCGGACGAATTCTCGAGATAGAATCAACGGTGGCGTCTACAGTTCCAGTAAGGTCGAACTACTTAGTGAACACCTTATAGGGCTTCTTCGACATATTCGGAGCCCAGGCCTATAAGGAGCGGTTCATCCGGCTCCCCTTCCTTGGAGTTATACTAAGGATCTGGCCCTCCAGGTTGGGGGTTGTGCCGTCGGGGTGACTTCCTGGCCACGTAAAAGCATCATAGTTTCGAAGCAACAACAAGCCTCGGATACGGACGGATTCACTGTTGACAACCCACGCAAACGAAATAAGGACAACGAACTTCGGATATGTACGTGGAATGTTAGGTCCCTTAACAGACCACGTGCAGCCGAACAATTAGCGGAAGCCCTAAACTGCTGCAAGGCAGATATTACAGCCATCCAAGAAGTGCGATGGGATGGACCGGGTAAACGCAAACTAAAAGACTACGATATCTACTACGGCGACTACTACCGAGAACAAAGACAGCGTCTATTTGGGTGTGGATTTGTTGTTGGAACTAGGCTCAGGCAAAAAGTCTTGAGTTTCAACAGCGTGAGCGAGCGCATCACGACAATCCGCATCAAGGCTAAATTCGCCAACATAAGCCTAATATGCGCGCATGCCCCAACAGAGGAGAAAGATGAAGACACCAAAGATATGTTCTTCGAGCTCTTGGACAAGACATATGAGCAGTGCCCTGGCTATGACATTAAAATTGTCTTAGGAGATTTTAATGCCAAGCTAGGAAGAGAAGACATCTTTGGTGGCATAATCGGGAGATACAGCCTGCACGACACCACCTCCGACAACGGATTCAGGCTGGTCGATTTCGCTGCGGGGCGAGACGTTCTGGTAGCTAGTACGCAGTTCACGCATCTTAATATCCACAAGGGGACATGGAAATCTCCTGATCAATCAACCGTCAACCAGATTGACCACATTGCGATCGACGCACGACACTTCTCCAGTATCCAGGATATCCGAACATTCCGAGAGGCCAACATTGACTCGGACCACTACCTCGTTGTAGCCAAGGTACGGCTACGGATATCCCGATCCAAGCCAAAACAAGGAAGTACTGTGAGAAGATTCGACGTTAGACGGCTACAATCGCAAGAGACTGCCATGTCCTTTTCCGATCGAGTCTCTAGTAACCTCCTAAGGAGTCCTATGCTTCCTGCATTAAGCATTGAAAACCAGTGGCAACATTGCCTTGCAGCCATCAGAGATGCCGCCTCTGAAGTGCTAGGTTTCACACGGCCACCACAGCGAAACCCCTGGTTTGACGACGAATGCCGGCAAGCGCACGCAGCGAAACAAGAGGCATACAAAACGGCGCTGCACAAAAGGACTAGAGCTGCTCGCGAGCTCTACGAGCAGAAGAGGAGAGAGGAACACCGGCTTCTTAGACGGAAAAAAAGAGAGCATGAGAAGCGCGCGATCGAGGAGATAGAGGGATGTCACAACAGGAATGAGGTTCGCAAATTTTACCAAAAGGTAAAAAAAAACTCCCAAGGGTACCAGCCACGAACCGAAGCCTGTAAAGACGATCAAGGGAACATCGTAGTAGAACCACAGTCGATGCTGAGAATATGGAAAGATCACTTCTCCAAATTATATAACGGCGATGACGAACCGAACTCCGCTGTAAGGGAGATAGAACCACTCAACCTCGGCGACGCAGATCAACAATTCCGCCTACCCGACCTTGACGAAGTGAAGTTAGCTATATCTAAACTTAAGTCAAACAAAGCTGCTGGAGCTGACGGCATCACCGCCGAACTATTCAAAGCAGCAGGCGATGACTTGGTAGGGAGCATGCATCAACTCATCTGCAAAATTTGGTCGGAAGAAAGCATGCCCGATGAGTGGAATCTCAGCATAGTGTGCCCGATACATAAGAAAGGAGACCCTCTAAACTGCGCCAACTACAGAGGCATCAGTCTCCTTAACATTGCGTATAAGATCCTCTCTGCCGTATTATGTGAACGTCTGAAGCCATTCGTCAACAACCTGATTGGTCCTTATCAGTGTGGCTTCAGACCAGGAAAGTCCACTATCGACCAAATATTCACACTACGGCAGATCTTGGAAAAAACCCAGGAGCTTCAAATCGATACCCACCATCTCTTTATCGATTTTAAAGCCGCGTATGACAGCATCTATAGGGAAGAGCTCTACCGAGCAATGTCTAGTTTTGGCATCCCTGTCAAACTTATCCGTTTGTGCAGAATGACGATGGAGAATGCACGCTGCTCTGTCAAGGTCGGAAAAGATCTTACCGATGCATTTGATGTCAAAAAAGGTTTTAGACAAGGCGATGCACTGTCATGCGACTTCTTCAACATCGTTCTGGAAAGAATTGTGCAAAACTCAATCGTCAACACTAGAGGCACAATCTTCCAAAGATCCATCCAATTACTCGGATACGCAGATGATATTGACATAATTGGAAGATCAAAGCGTGATGTCAGTGGAGCGTTTTTGAGCATTGCGACGGAAGCGAAGAAGATGGGTTTAGTGGTCAATGAGGGCAAGACCAAGTATATGCTGTCATCAAAAAAGGACACTGAACGAAGACGTCTTGGACAAAACGTCACCATGGACAGCTATAACTTTGAGGTAGTTAAGGACTTTGTCTACCTAGGCACCGCTATTAATGCAGACAACGACACCAGCGCTGAAATCAAACGAAGAATAACTCTTGCAAATCGCTGCTTCTTTGGACTTAGAAGGCAATTGAGAAGTAAAGTCCTCTCTCGAGCATGTAAAATCACCATCTATAAGACACTCATCATCCCGGTTCTCATTTATGGCGCTGAGGCCTGGACCCTGTCAAAGAAAGATGAGAGCGTCTTAGGATGCTTCGAGAGAAAAATTCTTCGGGCGATTTTTGGTCCCGTACGCATAGATGGAGAATGGAGGAGAAGATATAACGACGAGCTGTACGGGCTGTACAGCGACACTGACCTAGTTAGCAGAATCAAAGTCCAACGGCTTAGATGGCTAGGTCATGTAGAGCGGATGGACATCAACGCTCCAGCCCGGAAGGTCTTCGAATCCAATCCCGAGGGACGGCGCAGTAGAGGAAGACCGCGACTCAGGTGGCGCACCCAGGTGGGAGAGGACCTCAACCAACTTGGCGTGCGAAACTGGAGACAGCTAGCTAGGGACCGAGCTGGCTGGAGACGCTTGTTGGTTGAGGCCCAGGTCCGCCCCGGACTGTAGCGCCACCTTAAGTAAGTAAGTAAGTTTAAGAATAAATTTGTCAATTGTATTCAAATCAGCGGAAGCGCTGCCCAAATTAAAAATACAATTTTTTTTAATAAAAATAATTAAATAAATTATTTACTTATATTGTCAACTTAAGCTTTGAAAGTACGGTATTCCCAGAATGCCTTACAACTGAAATTATTATCCCGGTGCATAAAAAAAGTTACAAAACAGACCCTAATAACTACAGACCAATTTCGTTGTTTGAAAAATTAATAACGAAAAGAATGCTTAAGTTTCTTTGTAAATATAGAATTCTCAGCTCTTCACAATTTGGATTCATCAAGGGTAAGTTTACCGAAGATGCAGTAGTGACTCTCTTGGAAACCATCAATAATGAAATCGATAAATCAAATAAATCTGGTGCTCTGTTTCTTGATTTGACGAAAGCATTTGACTTAGTCGACCATAAACTTCTTTTAAATAAACTATACAGACTCAGATTCGGAAGTAACATTTTATCCAATCTTCAAAACAGGTGCCAACATGTGCGAATCGGTACAACTATGAAGGATTCGATCACTAGTGCATGTGTAGGCGTCCCCCAAGGATCAGTCCTCGGGCCTTTACTTTGTATTATTTAGATAAATTCAATTTTTCAGTTGTCTTTGAAAGGAAATATGGTTGCTTTTAGTGATAATTTAGCCCTTTCGTATTCTGTTGATAGAATAAAAACCTCAATAAATAGCGATCTATCTTTTGGTAAACTATAGTAGCAAATCCAAGATTATGTAGTTTTCGTTTTCAAATGAAATTTCTATTGAAAATGTTGGCCTTCATTCTAGTTGTACCGTTTCTTGCATGCGACTTGAATGTGTAACAGAATTTAAATACCTTGGCATAATAATAGACTCAAAACTGAACAATCATGAGTGTTAAAAAAATATTTATATTGTTTTGAACAAAATCTTTCTCTTGCAAAAAATAATACCAGCAAACCTACTAACATCTATCTATTATGCTTTAGCTAACTTTCGCTTAGAATATGATATTTCCTGCTGGGGTAGTGCATTTGTCAGCAATCTACAGCCTTTTATCACAGCCCAGATCATTAGAGCAATGCTTCACAAACCTAGATGGGAACCATCTCAATATATTACCACATCTTTATGTTTATAAGGTATTGAGACTGTTCTATCTGCAGGGTGGCCACAATACAGCAAGAAAAAATGACATAAATCGCTCGTTGAGATCATATAGGCTTTGTTAAATAACTACTATTGTATCGAGCTTTTAAAAAAACGTTGTTCGAATGATGAGCTCTAGATTATCCTGAACGAAAAGTATTCAGCTTATGTTATGACACATTACAGCTGAGTTTGACAGATGTCACACAGCAGCAAGTGATAGGTTAGGTAATGTTATAGTGGCTATCCGCAATAGATGGACACACTTAGGCCAGATTAATAGCCCGTTGTGATACCACATTCATTTTGAGGCTTTCTTCTTAGCTCAATGGTTATTCTTGCGTTTTTAAGCTAGATCGGGCATGTACAGAGGAGGTGATGAATTGCTCCTGCAAGTTCATCTGTCTAACAGTTACCTAGAATGTCTTTATGGCCTGGCATCCAGCAAAGGTGAATATTTAACTGTTGTGACATATCCATTGGAGATGATCAACAGTTATGGACTGTTATAGAGTCCAAAGATTTGATAGCGGCCTGACTATCTGAGAAAATACTGATATCAGATGATGATACCATGTTTTCTTTAAGGCAGAACACGACTCGACACTAACTCGTCTTCCAGGAAAGCCCATCCTCCCAGAAAGGAGGTATAGAAATCTGAAAGTTTCTGTCGAATTGCAGTTGGTGGATGGTGTAGCCTGTGTTACAAAGAGTTGCAGCTATTCGTTTGCTAAATATATCAAGAGGTGTTAGTAGAGTAGGGTGTCAAGTGCCCCAGATAGGGTCGTGGGAAGAGAGCTAAAACATAGGTAAGCTGAACGCTGGACTTCATTTATTTTGTCTAGTTTTATAGCTTTTTCTAAAGTAGTCCACCATACTGCCACACCATACATTAAAATTGGTCCGATTACCGATGTGTATAGCCAATGCGTGATTCATGGTTGTAAGCTCCATTTATTGCCAACAGCTTTTTTGCAAGATAACAAAGCTACAATAGGTTTTTTAAGTCTTTCTTGTTTATTGCGTTCCCCATTTAGTTTTCTGTATAAAATAGCCCCATAGGTACTGAGCCTAATATAGAAAGTGTGTAAACCAGTCCACACCGATCAGCCTCAAGTAAGAGTTCATTTAAGGTGTTAAGATGATGCAACGCTATCCGCATAGGCAATCACTCTGAAAACCTCCGTATCCAGACAAGTTAGAATTTCATTTCTCACTAGATTCCAGAGAAGAGGGAATAGAACACCACCTTCAAGCAGAAGAGTTGAACAGTTTTGAGTTAATTATTCTGATAGTCAGCATTAAAGGAATTAACTCCCCAAGTGAACTGTCTACGTTTAAAGATGTTAGCACAGATGTGATTGCAGATGTTTCCACGTTGATAAAAGCGCCTTCGATGTCAAGGAAAGCAAACATAATGAACTCCCAAATGTTGGAGGGACTATTCGATGGTGCGTACTATCGTGTGCTACGTCCTTTCCACCGATTTACCTCTACAGTAGACATGTTGAGACGTAGACAGAAGACTTGCATCATTTATTTACTTTGGGTATAAAAACAACTTTAGCCTCTCTTTATGCCGAGGAGATATGGACCAGATACAGACAGATTTTTCCAAGATTTTATTTTAATATATTTAAAAAAACGATTTTTTTTACGAAAAATCCATTTCAGTTTTACTTATTTGGTCTATGGAGAGTTGAAGGTGTTAAATCACAAGATATCGATATCCAATTGTTATCACTGACTTATTTTTTACTCGTCAAATGTCAAAAAATTACAGCTGTCCCAATTTAGGGTTAATCAAAGTGTTTCATTACATATCCCCACAAAAACCAGTCAAGTTGGCTTAAATCGCACAAGCTTTAACCAAACATTGAGATTCAAGCAATACGTATTTCAAAAAAACCATGATTTTCAAAATTAATTTGAACAATTTCGAAGCACCTTTGCAGATCAGTCTATTTATGTTGAGCAACCAAAGCATACTAAAAATAAACCACTTGACAGCTGACAAAACTTTAAGTTCTAATAGACAGTCAAATCGCAGTAACGTCGAATTTAATCAAAATTACAACTTCTAGTTCTTAAGAACTTAAAGTTTTTTTAGTTTAATCCTGAGAAGTCATAATTTCATTTAGTAATAATAATTCCACCTGGACCAATCAAAGTCTTCTTAGAAAAATGAATCCTTACAAACTCATTTGTTATCATCTCAAAAACAATTTAATGACTAATTTCTCTTTACTCTCGATTACATTAAGTTATCTTATATTATTTATCTCTTCATCCAATTACTTCTTCACCTCAAGTGTCATTAGAAAAAAGGACTCCCACAATTTTTCTCTATAATTCTATCTCATAGAAAAATAAAAAGACAAAAACAAAGACAAAGACAAAAAGAAATAACATTAATGTTTAACTATAATTAAGATTGCTGACAAGTAATATCCTTGCGTTGACATGCTTGATTCTAATCTAAATCCTGGAAGACCAACCTCCGCATCGCCGCTCAATGGAATATAACAAAGATTATTTTATTAAAGGACATTCCAAGGTGCAAACAAACAAAAAAAGGACAGAACGATTTACACTTTGTAGGCGATGAAGGGGAAGGACTAGGATGAGAAGGAGGAAAACACCCAATGACAATTCCCTCTTCCTCTTATAAGGGAAATGAATACGTAATTGAATAAGTTAAAAAGTTTCCTCTGCATAAGGATGACTCAGGGAATATACATCCAGGACAACTGAAAGAGCCAAATGATTAATTACAATGTGCTGCCAAGCCGCTGCTGTCCATCGGCAGGAGAAGGAGGGAAATGGAAGCGTGTGGGGGCTACCAACACCACACCACCGAGAAACGAAGATGCCAAGGAAACGGCCCTTTTTTCCATCAGAATCACACCATTGTTCGGCAAAAGAGTCATCATTCATCATGGTGATTAATTTTATTTCTGGGCCAGTTTTCGAGATACGGCCGATTGGCCAATTAAGTAATAATATAAATGAACAATTCATTTATATCGTTTCCAATTGTGAAGTCGAGTCGAGGGCATGGCATGGTATGGCCGGCAGTATAATAAAGGATTCTTGAGGTATATGATTACGCGTTAAGGCAATCTGCAGCGTAGCTTCTCTGAAATTCGAAATTAATTTCACTTTTATTTTATATTTTTTTTTGTTCTTGCCTGAATTGTGTCTGCCTGAATTTCGATGGCCATGGCTGACTCACGGACGATGGTCAATGGTCATATGTGAAATGTGAATGACCATCACGGCGAAGAAATCATACATTCTACTGACGTGGGATTCTTTATGTCCGTATATTATATTCGATTATGAAGAATAATATCACTGGCATATGGTGCTAGATATATGGGCGATGGTTAAGATATAATATCTATGTTTCCATACTCAATTTGTATTTTTGATCTAAATTAAGTGCATATAAATTTATGATTTATACATACATCAGGAAACTGTTACTTAGGTGAAGGGAAATGTGTCTTTGAACGTCAGTCCCACCCATTTAGAAATTTTAAATAGGAGGTGTATAGCATAACAATCTTCAGATTTTATAATAATGGGAAACACAAATATGTACATCCTGTACCAAAAGACACGGAGTAATATGTCTTAGTCGTGCTCGATGACTTTACTGCTAAAGTCGGAAAGAAAGAAAGGTTCGGCGACTTCCGAACAATTGACTTTGCTAATACAGTGATAAAAAGCACTAGATTTTCTAGGCGGAGGGTACTTACAGAAACCTCACTATTTCCAGATGGCTGAACCAACCACTTTCTTGTTAACTAGTTGACGACTTTTGTTGTACCCGAAAAAAGATTGGTTTCTAGAATGTGGGACTCTTCTGGACGCAGCAAGTGAAAGTCCGCAGAATGCCAGATTTCTCCAATTAGAAAGAGAATTTATACGGTACAGGATAGATATCTTAGGGTAAAGCGAAGTGCGATGATTGGGAATCGGGCAAATACAAGTCACCGACACTTAACACTGTATTGTTCTACTCTGGTCATGATCCAGGAAACGCTCGAGAAGCTGGAGTAGGGTTACTCCTTATCAAAGCTAGGTTTCACAGTAGAGTACGACCCGTCACCGATGGAGTTCTAATCTGATGAAGAAAAAGAATGCTTTTACAGTCAACTAAGATCCGAATAGTTATGGGAGACCTCAATGCTAAGGTTGGCAGTAACAACAAGGCATGTGATGGGTGTTCACGAAATAGGCAATTGCATTGATAATGGTGAGAGGTTCATTGACTTCTGTTTGAACACAAACTGTGTCATAAAATTAGCTGGGTGTCGACGGACAGGCAATCGTCTTCCAAACAAAGCGATTAGTCGACGCTTTAGAAGCAGTCTCTTGGATGTCAGAAACAGAAGAGGGTCCGGCATGGGACTTGACCGTGACCAATACTTAATGAAAGCTACCCTTAAATTGATTAAGATACAACGGAATAACACGAATCCCAAATTCAACATCACCAGACTAAAGGATCTCACGATCCGTCAACAATTCAGGGACCACCTGTCTCACGAAATGAGAACAATCAGCAGTACACGATGACATCGAACACCATTGGAATGCTGTGAAAAACGTTTTCATTTCAGGTGCTGACAGAATAGTCGGTCGGAAGGAAGGAAGGAACAGCACTTGGCTTTCAGAAGAACCTTGGGTAAGGATAAACGAACGCAAACAGTTAAGGTCTCCAATAACTGCTGCACAAAGGGAAGAAAGAAATAAACTGCAGTCCTCGTTCCACATGAAAAAGAAAGAGGTTCACCGCAGTGTGCGCCGCCGTGACAAGCGTAACTACATCAACGCATTGGCGCAAGAAGTAGCACCGTTTCCAAAAGAACCAAAGAGCTGACCGGTGCACACAGCTCAAAGCAACACCTGGTGAAAGAAGTAGACGGTGCTGTGATAAGTTCGGTGGATGAGCAAGTCAGAAGGTCTAAAGAACACTTTTCTTCAGTTTTAAACCGAGTGTTTGCAAACAACGTGCAGCCCATGTCTTCTGAAACGCTTGAACAAACTAATTCCTGAATTTACACCGCACCTCCCAGTAAAGATGAAAGCATTGCCGCAATTAAAGAACTTAAGAACAACAAAGCGGTAGGATTTGATGGAATTCCCGGAGGGCTTTTACAGGCAGCGCCAATGTCATCAAGCGAACTGCTTCATCCACTCTTTAAAGAAACCTGGACCACCGAAAGCTTCCCCGATGGAAGAATGGAATTATCGTCAAGCTCTAAGTGCGAAAACTGGAGAGGAATTTTCTTTCTACCTGCCGTTGCAAAAATAGTAGCAAAACTAACACTGGAACGCATCAGAGAACACCTTGAGGCTACACTCGATGCCTAACAAGCAGCATTCCCCGCTATATCCTCGTGTATTGATCATATCAACACCCTGTGGGTCGTTATTGAACAGTGCGTTGAATATCGATCACCATTCGATGGATCCAAGTGTCACGTTTTGCACGATGCTATAGGTTGCAGATAATTTTTAAATCGGAAGCGGAATCAGATAGGGCTGTATTGTGTCGCCAATATTGTTTTTGTTGGTGATAAGCGATGTACTGCACTCAGCTCAGGTAGCGGAGGGATCCAATGGACTTATACATCCTATTTAAAGCACTTAGATTACGCGGACGATGTGTGCTTACTCTCTCATAGGATCATGGATCTCTACCAAATGACAACAAGTGTGGAGAGAGAAGCAGAACTTGTGGGACTGAAAACTATTTCCGGCAAAACAAAATGATCAGCCTCGGAAACCAACCGATGTCCCGCCAAAGACGGTACCGAATAAAACGTCAAAGCTGCAAATGTTTCGCACAAATGGCGAAACAGTGCTTCAGTGCTTCCAAAGGTTACTTCGGCCTATGCCCCTTAAGGGGTTAACAACGGACTTAGAAAGTCTGAGGAGCTAAGTAAGTAATTGTAATGTATTCATAAACGCACCATAGATTAAATTGTGTGTTATGATAAAGTGAACGCACCCAACCTTATGTAGTTAATAAATAGATGTCATTTATTAGTAAGTAAGAGAGAACAATGAATAAAGAATAGTATTATATCAGCAACCAAACAGCACACATCTCTTTGAATACACTTCAATTGGCGACGAGGATTAGTAACATTTTTTTTCGCGCAAAATAAAATTAAAGTAAAAGTCATAAGAATGCCAAACGGTGATACATCAAAAACCGAACAAAAGATGACTATTTTTCAAGCGTCTCAAATGACGGAATTTTCGCCAGAAACAGACAGTTTTACTGAATGGAAAGAGCGCTTAGAAATCCATTTCACCGACATTGATGTGGCATTGGAGCCATCGAAAAAAGCAATGCTGTTGAAAAGTATCGGTACACATGCGTATTCACTGTTACGAGCACTTTGTGACCCAAAAAGGCCAAGCGATAAAAAATATGACGAACTGTGCACGCTGTTGGAAGAGCATTTTATGCCACCGGTAATGATTTATCGGGAACGATTGAATTTTTACACCGCATCGAAAAATTCAGATGAATCAGTCAATTCATGGTACGCACGCGTTAAAACATTAGCGCTGAAATGCAAATTTGCCAATTTGGACGAAGCTGTACGTGACCGATTTATCATGGGAATGGCCAACAACGAGAAATTGTTTGAGAAATTTTGCGAAGAGGACGAGAAGCTGACGATAGCCACGGCATTGAAGAAGGCGCTCATACACGAGGTGAAACTCAAGGGTAACTCAATGTCAACTGATGTAAACTTTGTCCAAGGCAACAACAGTAGCGGGACTCAACGTAACAGGCGATCTAACGGACATCACCAGAAAAAGGATGCATGCAAACATTGTGGCTGGAGGACACACAAATCACAAACTTGCAAATTTAGAGACGCTACTTGTGATAAATGCGGAAAAAAGGGACATTTAAAGCCGATTTGCCGCTCAAAAGAGAAGAATTTATCGACAAATTTTGTTAATTTAAATCACACTATTTCTCATGTTCAAGAAACTAATCCTTATATTTCGACTTTCGTTAACACAGGTACTCAAGTTGGACCGACATGTGGTGATGGAACGGATTGGTATTCCATTTTTAATATTTCCGGGAGCCGTAAGTCAAATACTTTCGATTTAACTGTGTACATCAACGGTATCCAATTCGATGTGGAATGTGACACTGGGTCTCCGATTTCGTTGATGCCCTTAACTCAATACAGGAAGCATTTTGACACGCGTTGGTTAAAGCAAAACACAGAAAAATACGATGACTACGGTGGTCATGGAATAGAAATTATCGGTGAGTTTTTACCAAACATGAAATATCGAAATCAAACTGAGGAAGTAGAAATGGTAGTCACGAATGTTAATCGACCAATTTTATTAGTGAGAAATTTTCTTCGGGTTTTCAACTTTGAATTAAGACAAGTTAACGCGATTTCAAGTTCGAGCTCAACCGTTTCAAATCAGAAGAATTCAGTCAATCCTGTTCCAATTCAAAATTTTGCATCTAATTTAGATAATACAAATGTTTATAATACAATTGTTCAAAAATTAAAAACGACTTTTAGTGAAGCTTTTGAAGAAGGTTTAGGTAAATTTACCACCGCGAAAGTACATTTAGAGGTCATGCCGGGCACGAAACCAATTTTTTGGAAACCGCGTGCGTTGCCGTTCGCATGGAAACCAATTGTTGAACAAAAACTAAATGAATTTTGTGATTCTGGTATGATGGAACCAGTCGATAACGCCGATTGGGGAACACCGATTGTGCCAGTGATGAAACCAAATGGTGATTTACGCATCTGTGGTGATTTTAGCGTCACTCTTAATAAATTTTTGGTAGATTTCAAATATCCATTGCCCCGTATCGAGGAGATTTTCGCTTCGCTGCAGGGTGGACAGTTGTTCAGTAAATTGGATCTATCGAATGCGTACAATCAGTTAGAATTAGACCATGAATCCCAAAACCTTTGTACTCTTAGTACACATTTAGGCTTATTTAGAGTAAAGCGATTAGCTTTTGGCATAAAACCAGCGGGGGCTATCTTCCAAAAAACCATTGAAACATTGTTACGTGGTATACCTAACTGCATACATTTTATGGACGATATTGTCGTCATTGGGCCAGACACTCATAGCCATAGCAGAACATTAACGATCGTCTTAGGTAAATTACAATCTGTTGGATTGAGACTGAACCCTAAGAAATGCATATTTTTTATGGAAGAAATTTCGTACTTAGGTTTTACCATTGACAAAAATGGCCTAAGGAAAAACGACACCAATATTAGAAGCGTGCTTCACGCACCAATACCTACAAATGTATTTGAAGTTAAGGCATTCATTGGAATGGTAAATTTTTACTCCAAATTTGTTCCAAATTTTGCACAAAAAATGGAACCTTTTTATAAGTTATTGAGAAAAGACACTAAATTTCATTGAAATGACGCCACGAATTCTGCATATGAATTGTTAAAAAAGGAGATAACCGGTGACCAAGTGTTAGTTCATTTTGACAGAGAAAAACCAGTTATTTTAACAACAGACGCTTGTGATACAGCAGTGGCTGGTATTTTATCGCATGAGTTTGAAAATGGTGAGCTCAAACCAGTAGCATACGTTTCACATTCATTATATCCAGCAGAACGAAATTATAGTAGATACAATCCAAAAAGAAGCCCTTGCCATCGTTTTTAGCGTAACTAAATTATATCAATATTTGATAGGCATTAATTTCATTTTGCAAACTGACCATAAACCATTAATTTCAATATTCGGAGAGCACAAAGGCATTCCTTTGATGGCGGCTGCAAGAATGCAACGGTGGGCATTCATTTTGTCTGGTTTTAACTTCAAGATACGTCATGTTAAGGGTTCATTGAATCACGCTGACACTTTATCACGCATACCACAGGTCAAATTTGAAAATGATTCCGCGAGCGAAAATAAATTTATCAATTTTATTGATGTTGAACAGGCAAATTATATTAACTTTATTAATTCGAATAATCAACTTCAATTAAGTTTCAAAAATATTCAAATTGAAACACGAAGAGATAAAGTTTTGTCAAAATTGATAGACGCTGTTCAAAGTGGTACAGTGTCGACCTTAACAGGTGAAGAATTTATTCCGTATAAAAATAAGGGTAATGAATTATCGGTCGAATCCAATTGTTTATTATGGGGTTACCGTAGCATTATCCCTAACAAATTAAGAAAACAAATTTTGTTGGATTTACATAAATCCCATTTAGGTATAGTCAAAACCAAGGCATTAGCCCGTTCATTCATTTGGTGGCCCAAAATCGATAGAGACATTGAAGATTTAATTAAATCATGTCACGCATGCAGATTACAACAGCCCAGTCCAGAAAAAAGTGCATTGATTCCATGGAACGCAGCGGATCATGCATGGTCAAGAATTCACATTGATTATGCAGGTCCAATTCACGGATATTATTTGCTAATAATTGTTGATTCTTTTTCAAAATGGATTGAGGTGTTTAAAACAAAAACGATTACATCGGCATGCACTATCAATTTTCTGAGAGAAACATTTTGTAGATACGGTTTACCCGATATAATTGTCAGTGACAACGGAAGGCAATTTACGTCAAATGAATTCGCAGAATTTATTAAAAATAATCATATCAAACATATTTTTACTGCACCTGGCCATCCGGCTACAAATGGCCAAGCAGAAAATTCCGTAAAAACAGTAAAAAAGTCACTCTTAGCCAACTTGGAAGACAAAAAACCAATCGATTTCGATTATTTTTTGAATATATTTCTATTCGATTACCGCATTAGTGTGCATTGCACCACGGGAGTTTCTCCATCACAAGTCATGTTAAACCGAACATTAAAATCACGTTTTACATTGTTGAAACCACCTTTGGTAAAGGAAAGCATTGTTGAAGCCCAAAAGAAAAATATATCGAATTTTCGAGGTAAAAGAGAAGTAGCATTTGAGATTGGTGATAAAGTATACATTCGTGACTATACCAATCCCAACAAGCCAAGCTGGACACCAGCGAAAATTAAAGAAAAATTTGGTCCTCGAAATTATGGTTGCGTAATTACTCAAAACGGGAGAGAAATAAAAAGGCATTTGAATCAAATTCGTGAAATAAGCACAAGTCAAGATGTTACACCTAAATTGAGTACAGCGGCCATCAAACAGGAGACTCAGCAAACACGAGAACATACGAATTTAAGGAGAAGTACTCCCGATACAATAGATGTTCACGCAGTGCCATCGAAAGGGGAAGAGGTAGTTAAACCAGTCAACGATGCACTTGATTCGAACGAAGACGATTTAAACGAAAAAGTTATTGAAAAAACTCGCAACGTTCCATCATCAAGTCGACCAATTCGAGAGACTGCAAGCATTGCAAAAGCGAGCATTGCTGATCAATATCGAAGTAATTTAGTCTAAAATTTGTATGGCATAATTTAGTTAATTTGAAACTATGTATATAAAAAACTTTAGTAGGGAGTTGTAATGTATTCATAAACGCACCATAGATTAAATTGTGTGTTATGATAAAGTGAACGCACCCAACCTTATGTAGTTAACAAATAGATGTCATTTATTAGTAAGTAAGAGAGAACAATGAATAAAGAATAGTATTATATAAGCAACCAAACAGCACACATCTCTTTGAATACACTTCAGTAATTGACCAGGAAACTATCAGCCGTACTATTATCTTCAAGCGTAAATAGCCAGTGGAACGAGTACCGAGATATTATAGAGACAGAAGCCTAGATTACCATAGGCTGTCATATAACATAGAATACTTAATGTGATGATGAATGCTCGGTACTGAAGCAAGAGACGGAAAATGCGTGAATGCAAATGCTGCAACAAAAAACAAGAGCATCTAAAGAGGAGTACCGTGAAAAAAGAATTAAAGACAATAAAAAACCTTGCGTGGAAATTAAAGAGCATCCGCAGTTTTTCAGCTACGGTATCTTAATGAGTCCAGCACCGCCACCAACACAAGCGAGTTCTACAAAACTGCCACACAATAGTAATCTGGTTATAATCCAGCACACAGCTTCTTAGAAACAGCAACTAAAACCTAGTTACCGAAGCACAAGGAATTGTAGACGTTTTATAGTAGCATTTCCAGCAGCTGCTGAATGGACATTATGTAGACTAAAGAAAAGAACAAAGAATCTTGACACCAGTCAATAAAGACCCAATCCACGCACTAAGTATTGAAGAGATTAAGAAAGCCTTCCAAGCTTTAAAACAAAAAATGGATGGCCTTCCTGCAGATATGGAGATGATGATGGAGCGCATGCATCTGCTCCTCAAATCAACCAAGAGTTGAAAAAAAAGTCACAAAAAGCTATCCAGTGTGCTCCAAAAAATACAGATACATATTGCTGCTTAATGTTGCCTTCAAGATCCTATACATACTTTGGTATGGTTTTGGGAAAGTCAGATCAACGATACCCATTAAGGCAAATTCTGGAAGAGGTCACTGAATTTCAAGTCGTGAAGTCATTCACCATTTGTTCATCGACTTCAAAGCCATATATCATAGCATAATTCACCACGAGCTTCTTTTGGCGATGTCTGGATTTGGGATCTCTAGAAAACTGATCCAGCTATGCATCATGGAGTTATAAAATACTAGGTACAACCTGCAAACGGTAACAGCTCATCCAAGCTATTGACAGACATGTGCCGGGAGCAGGCAAGAAGATGTGCTCTCATTCGATTTCTTCTGTCCTGGAGCAGATAGTGCCCAACAGTGCGTTGTCAACCTGCAATTTCCTATCTTCAACAATTGATCTGTCCTAGAAGCATTTACGTTTATAGATAAAAAGGCGAAATGCGTTGGTCTTGAAGTGAATGAGGGCAAAACAAAGTATATGATATTAACAAACAAAGCCCTATCTGTCAACAGCCTACAACAATACGTCAATGTTGGTAGCAGTAGTTACGATGTAATCAAGGAGTTAACTACCTTGGAACAAACATCTATTCCACGAACGACACTTTAGTGGAATTTTGATGAAAAGCTACCGTAGCGAATCGCTGATACTTCGGTTTGGTCAAATAAATAGGTTAGAAAACCTTTCTTGGAAGACAAAGTGCTATGGACAGTAAGTAAAAAGAGGACTTGATTCTAGGCTCTTTCGACAGAAAAATCTTTCAGCGGATATTTGGTCCTATATGCGTCAGGGGTCAGAATGAAAGAGAAGAATCAATCGTGAACTTTACTGCAGGCGGAAAAACCCAAAATCACAACCATGGGAGGAAACCTACAATGGATAGGGAGCCAGATAAGTATATCTAAGGACACGTAAGTTATCAAACAAGTTCATAGTTTTCTTTTGAAAACTGAAATATGTGGTAAAGTGGAAAAAGTTCTTTCTGGTTCTTATTTCCTCTTCTGAAAATCAAAAACTTTCAAAAAGTGATAATGCCTTAACAACATAAACTTATAACATTAACATTTGAAGAAGAAACAGAAATAGGGAGAAGTTGAGAGGATAAAATTACTATTTTCAAAATTCTCTATGATCCAAATTATGGGGAAAAAACAGTCATAACACTGGAAATATACTGTTTAGGAATGCCGTGTTTAACTATTTCATCCTAAATTATTATTTATTTTAAATTTACTTTCTTTAAAAACTCAATTAACTCTTAATGAAATATTAATATTTTGCAAAGTTGCCAAACATAGTTATATAATACCCTATGTTTTATTACCTTGAATTTTGTTTTGGCTTTATAACTTTAAATGCTTTTCACCTTTGTTTTTCTATATAAAGTTTAAATCTTAATCCCTTTTACAGCTTATCCATATACATTTGTTCTTATATGAATAAGCATCTTGCGATGGTGCAATGCAAAGAATCGATCTCTTTACAAGCAACCATCATCGAGGCAACATCAAGTCCATTAAATAAAATTTGTCTTGTTCCAATAATATTTAATTAAATACATTCCTTATAACGTGAAAAAAGATTGTATTTTATTTTGCGTAATTTTGATTTATAATAATTATTGCTGAACATATACAATACTACGAATACGAACTTTTGTATGTAAGAAACATTGTATTTCATAATACTTTAAAAACGAAATGTACAGAATTATAAAAAACATAACTTAGACTAACCAGAATTTTCTACAGACATTTGACATAAAGTATTATGACCCCTACGGTTTTTCGTCCCCAACTCAAGGGACTAATTTCTGAAGAAACAAATACGTAGTTTCGTTGCCATGAAAACCGAATAAGAAATTACATTTATGCCTCTCTTTTTTATCAATTCTTTGTAGATATGTTTTTGCCATAATTTCCAAGAATAATAAATATTCATCTGGAAGCAGAAGTATCCTATGGAGTCTTCTAGATAGAATTTTGCAGTAGCACCTGCATTTTTCTATAACCCTGCTTAAATTATCATCTGTAGTTGAAGTTAAGTGAGTGCTGAATCTTTAGTAAGAAATTGGGTCCGCAATCTTTATTCGTTAAGAAAATATAGTTAAGAAAAATCCAAATGCAATTTATATAATAAAACTTTAATAACCAAGGTACTATGAAATAATTAAAAACTAATTGTGATAAAATTCACGTATTGTTCTTTTACTTCTTGGTCTTTCAGGAACTATTTAGATAAAATAATCGGAACTTTTACTGTATTCAACAAAAGATTATAACTTTAAGTACTGTCTATTTGCATTCTCAATTAGTTTCCCTCAAACAATTACTACATTCTTTAACGTTTTTGTTTTGGACTTTGAGTTACATTTTCTACAAAAAAATGAAGGGAAAACCACCTTTAACCTTTTTGTTTAAAAATAAATCAAAAATAATGCAATGCAAAATGTCAAATGTTTCGATATATTATATAATCACTTTAACCGAACAATATCAAAATTCACTTCACGTTGTCATAGTAAGAAAAAATGTTTCCAATAAATCCGAAATAGAGAAATACTCTAACAATAGACATTCAATTTTTCTCTCAGTTATCAATGAATCTAATTTTTGACAAGAATTTATAAAAATCAAAAAAAAGTTTTCTCACAAGCTTTGGTTGAAAATAAACTTAATTTGATTATCATTTATTAAGTGGAGGAATAAGAGCAAAGACAATCCCATGGTTGAGATTTATTTCGAAATTCCGAGGATGCTTAATGTTCCAGGTATCCAAGAATTATGATTGCAGAATATCAGTTGACCGTCTTATTGATGTCATTACATGCAATCTTTCTAAGGTACCGAAGTTTGACACAAATAAATAAATTAAAATTAAACCAATTTTGTTCGTAGTTCTATTTCTCTTTAGAAAACAAATTGTTTTTTAAACTCATTCTATTCATAACATTTATGAAATACTAGCTTTTACTGGCGACTTCGTCCGAATTAGAAAGTTTTTTTGGATAGAAGTATGAAAAAACCTTAGCTGTACTTTTTTGTACTTATGTTTGAATTGTGCCGAGATGGGATGAGGCCATACTAAGTGTGATTGTCATAGGTCAGGTTAGGTTAGGTTAATAGACATTTTAAGAAGAAGATAGCTTACTGCAATAGATTTTTGTATACGACGTTTTTTTGTTTTCCCGTCTTTGGCCGCATTAGCCTGATATGCACGCCCGCCTCCACAGAAGAGAAAAACGACAACCCCAAAGATATGTTCTTCGAGCTCTTAGACAAAACATATAGCTACGATATTAAAATAGTCCTGAACGATTTTAATGCCAAGCTAGGAAGGGAAGACATCTTTGGTGGAATAATCGGGAAGAACAGCCTGCACGACAACACTTCCGACAACGGATTCAGGCTCATGCTGCGGGGCGAAACCTCATGGTAGTACGCGTTTTCCACACCTCAACATCAACAACGGAACTTGGAGTTCTACAGTTCAATCTACAGTCAACCAGATTGACCATATTGCGATCGATGCCAGACACGCTTCCAGCATCATGGATGTACGAAATTTCCGAGGAACTAACATCGACTCGGACCACTACCTCGTTGTAGCCAAGGAAGCATTTCGGATTTCCAGACTCAAGAGAAAACAGGAAAGTGCTGGGAGAAGGTACAACGCGGAACGGCTACAATCGCCAGAGATCGCCAAATCCTTTTCCGAATGAGTTACAAGTAACCTCTCTCGAAGCTCTCTGCCGCCAACACAATGTATCGAAAACCAGTAGCAACATCCCCAAGACGCAATCAGAAAAGCCGCCTCTGATGTGCTGGGATTCAAGCAGCCAACAACAAGGAACCATTAGTTTGATTAGGAATGTCGACAGACAAATGCAGCCAAACAACAGTCACGCAAAGCGGCGATGCATAAAAGGACGAGAGCTGCTCATGAGCTCTATGAGCAGAAGAGGCAAGAGGAACATATTCGTGCGGTCGATGATGTCGATGAAGTTCGAAAGTTTTATGAACAGATGAAACGAAATTCACAGGTACATAAACCTAGAACCGAAGGCTGCAAAGACGAAAGTGGAAACATCATAGTGGAACCGCAATCAATGCTGAGGATATGGAAGGACCACTTCTGCAGACTGTATAACGGCGACGACGAACTGAATTCCGCTGTCAGGCAGGATAATCCATTCAACATAGACGACGAAAGCCAACAGTCCCTTCCGACTTAAACGAAGTAAAGATTGCCATATCTAAGTTGAAGTCTAATAAAGCCGCTGGAGCGGATGGCTTGAATGCCGAGCTCTTTAAAGCAGCTGGAGATAATTTGGTTAAGAGTATGCACCAACTTATCTGTAAAATATGGTCGGAAGAATGCATGGCCGATGAATGGAACCTCAGTATTGTTTGCCCGATCCTGAAAAAAGGAGACCATCTAAACTGCACCAATTATAGAGTTATCAGTCTACTTAACATCGCCTACAAAATCTTCTCTGTCGTAATATGTGAACGTCTAAAGCCCATCGTCAACAACTAGATAGGACCTTATCAGTGTGGTCTTAGACCAGGAAAGTCTACAGTCGATCAAATATTCACATTACGGCAGATCTTGGAAAAAACCCAAGAATACCAAATCGACACCCACCATCTTTTCATCGATTTTAAGGACGCATATGACAGCATCTATAGGGACGAGCTGCATAGAGCCATGTCTAGTTTTGGTATCCCCGCCAAACTCGTCCGTTTGTACAGGATGACAATCGAGAATTCAAGCTGCGCCATAAAGGTTGGAAACAACTTTACAGAGCCTTTCGATGTCAATAAAGGTTTAAGACAAGGTGATGCCCTGTCATGTGATTTTTTTAACATCGTGCTTAAAAGAATAGTGCAGAGCTCACACATTAACGCTAGAGGCACTATCTTTCAAAAGTTTGTCCAATTACTAGCATATACTGAAGACATTGACATAATTTTAAAATAAAACTGCCGTCTGCCGAATTGACTATTTATATACTTTTACAATATTATTTATTTTTTAAATTTGACTTTAAATATTATAATTAGCGATTTTTAATTTATTTTAATCAACAATTATCACATAATAATAAAAATTAAAAAATGTGTTTCATCAAAAAAGTCCTTGTTAGAATCTATTTCTATATATTAAAGCAATTGTACAGAACTGATACAGTTTGGAAACATTCATTCAAATATGACTTCCTCAATGGTTAGAAAATCTTTTCCAAAGATACATCGTCTCGTTTTTCTTAGAGTAAGACACTTTCCCAAGAAATGCACAACGTCTTCCCTCTCTATCCTGTTGCATATACTACAGAGGACTGGTAGATCTGCTCTGTGAGGTATATAGTTCAGGTTTAGAATTTCAGCTCGTAGTCTGACCATTATAGATATTTCCCTGACACTAAGCTCATCACGGAAGTAGTTTAACTGTTGCAAATTGTAGTTAAGCTGGCAGTAGACTGTACGATGTAAGGAGTTTGAAGCTTCATCCATGTACTTGGTTGTAGCTGCTTCATCTACATAATAATATAATGGTACATGTCCTTTTTTAATTTGGAAAGGGCCCCGACATTACAAACCAAATTAATTCCACAATTTTCTGCCAATTCAAGCCATTCTCAATACCATCCACTCCTTGAATTGATAGCCTTAAGAGCTGATATTTTGGGTAAACGATAGTCGAATAAATTTAAGCTTCTAATTATGTAATCCACTTGCAGTTTTAATGTTTTCACAAAAAGTGGAAAAGTTCCCGTTTCTAGCATCATGACATAGTTCGGTGTGTTGGCTGGCTGGAGTATTGAGGCTGAGACGTCAAAAATGGGTTTAACGGTTAATGAGAGCAAAACAAAGTACATGCTGTCGTCAAGACATACAACACAGACGTCTTGATCAAAACGTCACCATCGACAGACGTAACTTTGAGGTAGTCAAGGACTTCGTCTACATATGCTCCGCTGTAAACGCAGAAAACAACACCAGCGCCTGATATACGGTGCAGAAGCATGGACTATGACAAAAGCGGATCAAAGCCCCTTGAATCGTTTCGAGAGAAAAGTTCTTCGTGTGATCTATGGCCCCATATGCATCGAAGGGGAGTGCAGTGGAGCGTAGTAGAGGAAGACCGCGGATCAGGTGGAGCGCACAAGTGGAAGGTACCGTGGTAGCGCGAAACGTGAGACATCTAGCTAGGGACCGAGCTAGATGGAGAAGTTTCTCGGGTGAGGCCCTAGTTCACACAGGACTGTAGCGCCACTTTAAGTAAGTATGTAAGTCCTTGGCCAGAACTTAAAGATTTTGTGGGTTTGAGCACGCTACAAATTTCAAATTTACACCTGCAACTTTCAACATTTGCCCTGAGCTTTATTTATTGTTATTGCAAATACTGCTTTCAGAGGAAACTGCATTCTTTTAAACTTAAACGGCAAATCGGTTGGAATTATCAGAATCCAGGTAATTAAAACATTTTTTTCAATTTGCTATTCCAGTCATGATTATAGCTTTTATAATGTTTTGTCCTTGATGATTAATCTGTAGACGAGTACCAGTGCATAACTTTGGTGCGTCAAGATTTCTCATTAACAGGACTGGAACACCAACCTTCAATCCCAACTTATGAGAAGGCACCCCTGATAATTCCAAAGAATTAAGAAACTCTATGGGGGATGATGTTACTTGCTCCGTGTTCATAACGTTGGCTACTGGGAGGTGCTCGACGATATATCGCTCCACGTCCGACATAATTTGTTCATTTATCTGGCTAAGCGACATGCATCACTATTTGCGTCAGAGTCGCATTATGAATAATAAAGACGGCGTAATTTGAACGCTTTTACAAGTAATACATATGGGATGCATTTCAAGACGCAGCTTTTGATTATGAACCTATGATTGATTACATTAATCAACGATTAGTTCTCATTGGTCGGATGGATAAACAGTGCACACATTGTGAAGTGCTAAAATGAAAAGACGAAACTCCGGGCGTGTGTTGTTCTGGTGTTACAGATTCCCATTACTTATATCGAGCCAGAAGAACCTTGAAAATATAATTCGTGTTTTCAAATGTCATATTTCGGAGTAGACAATGAAGTTGTTGTGCCTGGATTTTTACCTACTTTTGCAATTCAAGGACAGATTTATCATAGGATTGGCTCTATATTGCCTACAAATGGTCAGCCGAAATTCTCGCACATTTATTTCATGGGTGACGAAAATTGTGAGGTCGATTGTAGATGCTAAACATTAAAGGAGTTGTAAGGGATACTGTTTTGAAAATTAAAAAAATGCTGCACAATCACAACACTCATTAACACTTTAAAACAGCATTAGAGAGAATGCCAGCGAAGATTATAAGTTAATAATGCAACCTGACCGTACGCTAAGTGGGGAACATAAGAGAAGATATAATGCACCATTAATCGCCGAAACAAAACTATCAAAAGTAGAAGGCAGACCCAGTGAATTATTTGTTGAACCTACATGGCTCGTGTATAACATGTTCGACAGCTTAATTCATAAGTTTTCCCGCAATACAAATTTTATCCAAATATTATTCAAATCTTGGATAATTTAGGAGTGAAAGCGACCAGATTCCCCGGGAAGTAATTTTTCCCATGAGAATGCGTCGTTTTCCTGAGATCAAAAGTAACTCATGTCCCTTCTTAAGTCTCAAACCATCTCCTTACCAATTTTCATTGAAATATATTAGGTATTTTACAAGCGATAGGCCCACTTGAATTTTCCCATGGTAAATCGTCAATTGCCCGCGGTAAAAAGTAGCCTATGCCCTTTCTCGGGTAACAAAATATCTCCATACCAAATTTCATGCAAATTGGTTCAGTAGTTTAGACGTGATTGAGTAACAGGCAGACAGACAGAGTCCGTTTGAGAAACAGGGCCTAGTGACACTGTAGGTGGGGACCTACAGTTTTTAAGCCGAATCCGAACGGAAAATTTGAGAAAGCACTTATCATGACAAGAATTACTTTTGGAGAATTTGTCAATTTCTCGTAAGAGGCAGTACCCGTGAAAAATACTTTAGATGGCACAGGCAGGGATCGAACCCAAGACCTCTGGCATGACAGTCCAATGCACTAACAATCATGCCATGGGTACTGCTTGATTCTGCAATTAGTTTCAAGACTTATGCAATTTCTGAAAAAAGGGTCGTCCTTGTGAAAGTACCTTATTTACATACCTATTGAGACAAAACTGAATCTTGATTTAAATTTCATTTAGAAATGGATAAAAAAACAGTTTTTCCTAACATAACATAACATAAGGCCTTATGAAGAAGTATTAAGGTACCATTCAAATTCAATACACTTCGTAATTTCTTCAGAAATGTCTTAAATTCTTTCTTAAAAACTACAATAAAATCGAAATATGCAAACATTTGACTAAACTTCCTTTAACTACAATATATCAAATGCTCAGCGGATTAGTATAGTTGAAGATCCTTTTGAAACAAACTCTTCTACTGCTTTAAACTCCTTTCAAAGCAACAACCCATCTGAATCCCCTGATCCTTATTCACTCATCATAAGGAACAAAATTAATTAGCAAATTTCTCCTGCAATTTAATGTACATAATATTGACGAATACATAAATTCTGTAACACCCTGTCTTAGGCCAATTAGTCGCATTGAAATGTGCATTTCAAAAAGCATAATGCGGTTCTATTTACATCGAATCGTCGGTCGTCGTCGCTGTCGTTCGTCGTCCTGTCGCTCGTCCTGCCGTCACCACCGCCATCGCTCTTCATCGCGAAGCGAATACAATAATATCCAATTTCTGTGCACTCTGGCTCTGCTTCACTCTGCTCTGCTCTGTTCTGCTCCACAAACGAAAAGGATTCTTTGAGAGGCTTATGTTTTGCAAACGCAGCGCATTTTGATTTATCTTATGTCGTAATGATCGTCGAATCGAGTGAAATGATGAATACGATGGCGATGAAATGATGATGTGCGACGCGGTGGAACTTGAAGCCCAATTAGAAGGAACAGGATACAGAATACATGGTAATGGTTTTCTGTCAGCTTTTCCTTTGGGAGTGCTTGCCTTTTAGAACTGTACTGTCTCCTTTCAATGTGAATTTATCCTTTTTTTTCGTTGTACTATATGGCATCGTCCTTGTTGTGTTTTTATTCTTCTTTCAGTTGTTGTTGTTGTTTTTGTTGATAGGGTAAATTCACAATAGTTATAACCATCCAAAGGATATACGAAACAGGTTCATATGCACATATATACAAAAATAAAAACAAATACACAAACATAGATATGGAAGCATTGTTAGTGTCTGTATGATGGATAATGTTGATTTATTTTTCCTCCTCAACTATTATAGTGAAATAGAAAACCCGGACGGAGTAGTACAGTAGAGACAATACAGAAATGCGGATGGGATAGGTCCTTATTCGAGAACTATGAGAGTACGTATATGGAATATTGTGTTTGCTCCTCCGGCTTTTGCTCTGGGATCGGGATTGGGATGTGTATATAGTGTATCTTTAGTGTACTCGTATAATATGTGATGTTGATGGATCACAATGACTTATGATGTGGAAAGATGAATGAATATGGGCTCAGATTTACAATACGCAACTGATTTGATTGGAAAAGCTATTTGTTTGTGTGACTTGACTGGCTTTCGAAAGGATTTAACTCACTTGACACTCGCACTATTAATATACACAATATATCTCACAAAATACAGTAGACTGATTCAAAAAAAGAAATAATCTATAATATCTTCGAATTTCAATGCAACTATAGCTTTTTGGTTTAAAGCTTAGTGAAATCATAATCCTTTTTAAATTTCGGCTTTGTAGATGAAGTTTTTGTTTCCAACTCGTTCCATTGGTCGTTAATTCAAATAATACATCTTCACTATTCGATTCAACAAAATATTTTACAAACATTGTTAATTAAAGTAAATTGAAAAGCGGTATTATGGAAAACGATACAGGTCAATAAAATATCAGGCAACGTTAAAAATCGTTTATGTCATGGAACAACGTGATGATCAGAAAAATGTCATGATTTTATCCACAAAAATATGTATTCCAGCAGGAAAAATATTCGGAAAAAAGGAGGCAGTTTAAACTGCAACTATACTATATCATCACTTACAGAATCTTTTCTGCCGTAATATGTAAACACTAAAACCCATCGTCAACAACCTGAAAGGTCCTTATCAAGGTGGTTTTAGACAAGGAAAGTCCACAGTCGATCAAATATTCACATTACGGCAGGTCCTGGAAAAAAACACAAGAATATCAAATCGACACCTACCATCTTTTCATCGATTTCAAGGCGCCGCATATGACAGCATCTACAGGGAAGAACTGTATGAAACCATATGTAGTTTCGGCATCCTTGCCAAACTCGTCCGTTTTCGCAGGATGACTATGAAGAATTCTCGCTTCCATAAAGGTTGCAAACAAATTAACGGAATCGATGTTCAAAGAAGTCGTCTAAGGCCTGTCATGCGATTTCTTTTACATCGTACTTGAAAAAATAATGCATAGCTCCCACGTCAACAATAGAAGCACTATCTTTCAAAAGTCTGTCCAATTCCTATAGCATATGCTGATGACATGTCATAATCGAAAGATCTCAGCTGATGATTTCAATGGGGCTTTTGTGAGTATTGAGCCAGAGGCTGCAAAAATCGGTTTAACGGTTAATGGAGGCAAAAGAAAGACTAAGCTATGTAGAAGTTAAGGACTCCGTCTATCTAGGCTCCGCTATGAACGCAAAAAACAACAGCAGCGCTGAGATCAAACGAGTAACTTTTGCTAACCGCTATTACTTTGGGCTAGGAAAGCAATTGAGTCCTCTCTCGAGTGACAAAAGGTTTTGTTTTTATATTATGCGCGCATTAAAGGGGTATGAATACATAGTGCCAGCAATTAGGACAAGAGGATATAATTAGAAAGGAAAAACCGATGCACATTGGTTTTGAATGTCTACCCATTGTAATGAGTGGGAAATATTGAGCCTGGTAAGGCATTGCACATTCGTGTAGTACGGCTAAAGAAAAAAATTCGGTGCTTAGCAGTACGTCCCAAATTTTGTAAAATGATAAGCATTCCTAGCAGTACGGGTGTTATGGTTGAATTGTTTAAGGGAAGGAATGCAACTAGCTATTTCAATAGAGCATTGTTTATAAAAGTTACGATAACAATGACAGACATGAGATCTAGCGGCAGTTTTCAAGAGAACGATCTCCAATAATTTTTAGAGCTTTTTTTTCAATTCTATCCAGAAGATCACGTACGTTATTGGAGCACCAGCCCAAATATGAGAATTATACTCAAGTTTTGGGCGAATAAAAGCTTTGTAAATTACAGCAAGATCAAATGGGGTAACAAAATTGTTGCATCGTTGGAGAAATCCCAAACACTTAGGGGCATTTTTGGCGATGTCAAATTTGTGATCACTCCACAACAAGTGGTTTGTGATGCACATACCTAGGACTGTTAGTTGTTTAGTCTTCTCGATGCAAGCACCACTCATGGATAGTGGCATTTGGGGAGGGTTACAGTAGACAGCATTCAGTTTTCGAAGCATTAAATTCTATACACGGTTTTTGAATCCCCATTGAACAATGCTGTCAATATCAGAATTTAATGAGCTTATAATACTCTGCCGTTGGTAGTCCACATCCGAAGAACAAGGATAAGAAACTAACCGAATATAAAAAGAATAGGGTACTGCCATCATCAATGTAGTGGGTTAGAAGTTTCAGACAATAGATCATTTATACAAATAAGAATGAGCGCCGGAGACAAAACGAAGCCCTGTGGCACAGCAGCATTTATTTTATGAATATCACATTTGAACCTGTCCAAAACTACTTGAATGGAACGGTCCGAAAGGTAATTTCTAAACCAACAGAGAAGAGATTCATCAATATCTAAAGCTCGCACTTTCGATAAGAGACCTTGATGCCAAACTCTATCAAATGCTTTTGAAATATCAAGTGCAATAATCTTACTTTCTCCAAAACGATGATGTAAGGATTTGTTGAACTGTTCGGTGATAAAGATCACCATTGGACATATTGCAACAAAAGCCATATACTGCCGGTCATTAAGAAGTTTCCGTTTATCAGGATATTTTGTAAGCTGAAAATTGATCAGCGTTTCCATGACCTTGGAAAGTAGGGACGTAAGTGCAATTAGACGATAGTTAGAGGGAAAAGGGGATTCGCCCCTTTTAGGGCTCGACAAATGCAGTTTTCAATCCACTCGAAAAGAGATCAGTAGAATAGGACATATTTAAAAGCTTACGCAGTGGTTTTGCCAGCGTTGAAGAACACGTCTTCAGAACAATAGCGGTGATACTATCTAAGCCAGCTTATCTGTGAATGTCAAGTTCTTTTAGTACTCTATACTCTAGCACCTGTACGAGTGCGAAAGCAGATTCGTCCCATGGAATAGTTTACGCACCTTTGTCAGCATCGAATTAACTATAATCTGTAGTGTTGCGCACATTTTTTACAAATGACCAGACATTTTTAATAACTTTGGGACTTTTTAGTATTTTTTGCTGTTATTTCTGGTTATGCAAACATTTAATGCGTCGAATACGTCAGTTACAAAACAGGACTGCAGCGTCACCTTTAGTAAGTGAGTAGGCAGAAAAAAGACCCGAAGCATTTAACTCTCGTGATGAAAGAGTGGTTTTGAATCAATGTGGTTAATTGTCAAATTGCACAACCTATTATTATATTTGGAATTAATTCCCTGTGCAAAGTGAAAGAAACCCGAATTTTATTCTTTCTTGCATTCGGCTTTATTTATTGATTGGAATTCGGAATTATTTAATTTTGAATACAATATCCACGGACAATGAAATCAGGCGTTATTTCATATTTTTAAAGTGCAATTAGGATACATTTTTAAATTTGGTATTTTTCGTCAGGGTTATTTCATAGTTTCATAGATAGAATTATCATGTTTCCACAAACATTTTTCAGGAACTTTCTTGATTATTCAAATTAAGAAACTAAGTAATGTAAAATGGTTTATCAATTTTCTATAGAAGAGAATTTGTACTTTTCAAAATCATCATACGTACAAAACCTGATATGAGACACAAGTCGTAAGACGAGATTCGAATAAAGGACACCATAATCATTTAAAAAAGTATTGTTTTCTTTGTGGGTGAGAAGAAACGTAATTTTGCGACCAGTGATATTAGCTAACGTCGCGTCGCTCTTTTTCATATTTTAAGATACTGAGATGTAACTCATCGTGTTTTTCTTCCAACTTCAAATCCTAGAGTGGATCCAAACTTTCAATCAGAGATTGGGTCACACCTCACACACTAAACAAAAAGATGAAATTTTGAGCACAGCCTAAAAATGTTCTGTAATTTTTAATAACATAATGTGTAGCTTAACCTTACATTTACTAATTTCAAAGCGTAAAGAGACAACTTAAGTTATTAGATTATTTTAGAACACTGTTGTCCAGCAAGATATGGTCTAACTGTTTAATTTGGACGATTCCCTACACATAAAATTATTGCAAGATTTCAACAGGATTCTAAATATCCTATATTTAAAAGCTTTATTACAATAGTTTTAAAGGTTTTTGGTGCATTTCTCGAAAAAGTGTTAGAAATTTCTTTTTAAAAAAGCAAACACATTTGTAAAAAATATACAATATGTTGTTGTCCTGTTTTTAACATAAATAATATCCTTATTCCTTTTGCTAATAAATTACTAGGTAAGGTATACTAGGTATATTGTATTTGATTGTAAATCTTGCTTTTAGAAACACTGTTTAGTATAAAGGACGAACTTGGCTACCATCATAAGATATTTAGCATTGAAGAATAGTTTTAACCATACGAATTCATTAATCAATGTTACAAAAGCTATAATATTATCAAAAATGTGCAAAATCTTACATCGAACCAGTTAAATCATTATATCACACCGCAATCAGAGCCAACCTCAAAGCTTTTAAGACAAGACCTATGTAAAATATCTTAGTTTAGGAAGTTTTTCGTCGATCGTAGAAAGAAAAGAAGTCCTTAAAATACTTGAATCCTATGACTCTACAATTCTTTTGGACCCTACGAAAATTTTAAAAGGCTTTAAAAACACCAAAAAAAACATAAAGTCCTTTACATAACTTTAATAATGACAAAAATCGGCATTGAATCAACAATTAAAAAAGAAGGTGTCGAGTGTAACCCTCCTTTGCAAATCCCAATCCTCTCTCGATTTAAAAAAGGTTCAACGCCAAAAGAGATATATCTTCAGCATTTTCACGAAATAATAGATCCTTTCTTTAGTAACAATTAGAATATCCTCTATACCGATAAGGTTCTGAGTGTGAGGAAGGAACCTTTTTCGCAATCGTTGACTCAAACAGCAATCTCCTTTCGTTAGAAAAGCTACCATCATTTTTCTATATATTCTCAGCCGAAGCCTTAGCTGTTTTAAAAGCCACGCTATTTGCCTACAAATCCAAGAAAAAAAACAGTGATATGCACGGACAGTTTTTCAAATTTAGCCGCCATCGAAAATGTCAACAATCGATCATCGTTCATTGGCAAAATCAAAGATAACGTCATCAAACTTAAAAAAGCAATAAATATTTTTTGGGTGCCAGGTTACATAGGGGCAAAAGGCTATAAACCCGCAGACAATGAAGCCAAAATTACTGCTAGGAACAGTAACTTACCAATACCAAAATACCAACCTACCAGAAACTATATTTTAAAATTGACTTGCTATTATTTGTGTTGGAAATAAAACCCAGAAGTTTTATTACTTATAATAATGAGCTTTAATTCAAAGTATATTTTAATATAAAAGAATATGTTAAGTAATTTTAGTTAATAAGAACAAAAAATAAAAGTGATGTTAAATTAAGAAGGTGACGACAGCGACTGACTCAATCGACTTCAGTTAGTCAGAAGCAATGTTTTTGTTGTTAAGAAGCAATGTTAAGTCATACGATGCGGATTAAGAAAGGGATTAACTGGCTTTCAGCTTCTTCATCTACTGTCAGGGTTGACCGACCCATGTGTCGCACCCAACATTCGGCCATCCTCTTTCAACCGTCTCGGCTTGATGATAAGTCCCAAGGCTTTATGAATTCAGCTACAGTTGTTGTATGTTTTGGTCCTTCACCATCTCCTATGCGCTCCACAGAATAACGGTCTCTGCCATCAGAGCTAATGATTTTGTATGGACCTAGAAATAATGATTTTAATTTGTTACCGGGCCCAAAATTGGGTTCGTTTTATAGCGACAATATCATTAGCCACAAATAGATCTGCCTTCTTTTCTCCTCAAGTTGTATGCTTTCTTCATTTCATCTTGAACTTTACCTATTTGAGCTTTGGCTGCAGCTCTTACTTCCTGCCTGCTTTTCTCGAACTCCGTAACTAGCTCCTGGTGAAGAGTCTCTAGTAAAGTTATATCTTCTTTTTGTCGCATTTTAACTCCAACCAGTACTTCAAACGGGGACATGTTTATGGATCTTTGAATAGTTGAATTCAGAACTCGTTGCACCTTCTCTATGTGCTTTATACCAGTGGTCAGCCTTCTTCTCGGAAAGTTTCTTCAACATTGGGATGACAATTTGATGAATTCTTTCCACCTGTCCATTCGAACGTGGTACGCCAGTGGTTATTAGGTGGTGTTTAATGCCTTCAGAATCACAAAATTCTTTAAAAGCTTGTGAGGTGAACGCTGCTCCTCGATCCGTCACAATTGTAGCAGGATTCCCGAAAACCATCTGCTGAGTTTTTAATTTGCTTAGCACTTCCGCTGCGTTTGTTGTTTTTGTAGGATACAGCCAAACGAATTTCGAAAACCCATCGATTACTGCAAATATGTATTTGTATTGTTTACTTGTTGCTGTCATTGGCCCCAAATGGTCAACATGGTAAACTGACAGAGGTGCATCTCCTTTCTCGACTGGGTTCAATAACCCCTCTTTTTTTACCTCGCTTGCGCTCTGAAAGAATACAAGGCACACAAGAATTAACGCAACGTAAAATTTTGTCATGTACATTTTTTTATACAAAATTCTCTATTGAGAATATCTTCTACTTTTTTTGAGCCGATGTGTCCCATTCTCATGAACGTTTCGAATAATTTCCGATTGTAAACTTTCAGGGATGACCAACAAAACCTCTCCTCTGACCTGCTTATACAAAACTTGATTTTTTAGAACATACCCATCGTAATCTGGCTGCGACTGAAGTACAGTTTTTTATCGCCTTTATTGTTTCATCTGAATTCTGGGACTCTTGAATAACTTTTGTCAATGTCGTCTCAGCATAAATTACCGGATTTCTAGAAAGTGCATCGACATGCTTCATTCTAACTCCGCTCCGATGCTCCACAGTGTAGTCAAAATCCTCGAGAAACATTGCCCACCTTGCAATTTTCGGGGACAGTTCTTTTTTCTGCAAAGTTTTAGTGAACGCCTCACAGTCTGTTACCAACTTAAACTTTGTGCCCAGCAAATAAACTCTGAATTTTGTCACCGCATATATAACAGCCAAAATCTCAAGCTCGAAACTGCAATAGTTTCTCTCGGTAGGTGATGTTTTCTTACTCATGAAGTGAACAGGATGCAAAGATTCCTCATGTGGCTTTCTCTGCAACAAAATAGCTCCAAAACCGTCAATACATGCGTCTGTGTGGAGCTCAGTCAATGAATTGTGATCAAAGATTCGTAGTATGGGATTGGAAGAGAGAAGTCCTTTCAGTTGGTTCATCGCTTGCCGTTGTTTATTCCCAAAATAGAAAGGCGACTTTTTCCGGAGCATATCTGTAAGTGGTTTAGCAATTAATGAATATTTTTGTATAAATTTTCTAAAGAATCCACTAAGTCCCAAAAAGCTTTGAATCTGCTTGAGATTAGTTGGTTCTGGGAAATTTTGAACAGCTACAACCTTAGTGGGGGATGGTTGGATCTTACCATCCTCTATAACATGGCCCAGAAATTCAATGCGGCTTTCCAAAAAACTACATTTTTTCCAGTTTATTTGTAGGCCGTTTTCTTCTGCCGTTTGCAAAACCAATTTCAAGTTCCGCATACCCTCTGCTCTATCCTTGCCTTTAATCACAAAATCATCGACAAAGATTACCACAATTTTTATTGCCAACAGTTCCTTGAAAACGTTTTTAATGAATCGCTTGAAAGTTGCAGGCGAGATGCACAAACCAAATGGTGTTCGTACAAACTCGTATAAATCATTTCCGGTAGCAAAAGCTGTATATTTTCGCGACTCCTTTGCAACGGGAACATGGAAAAATCCATTGCGAAGGTCCAGAGTTGAAAATACCGATGAATCTGCACATTGATCTAGCTGCTCTTCAATCAAATCCATAGGGAAACGATCCTTAACGATTTTTTTGTTGAGTCTCCTGTAGTCAATACAGACGCGCATGCTTCCGTCTTTTTTTTTTTACCATCACTACTGGGCTCGCATATTCGGAAGTACTAGGAACAATAATACCATTAGCAAGCCATTCATTTACCTGTTTCTCCAACTCGGCCGACTCCTTCGGTGCCAATCTTCGTGGTCTTGAATAGACTGGAATTTCATCGGTAAGTATAATTTTGGTTTCTATTGGTGTCTGGACGTTTTTTCTCGGTTTGTAGTTCCTAATAAGATTACTAATTTCAGCTCTTTCAGATATATTTAGTTCTCCATTTAGTTCCATTTCGTCGACATCGGTTATGTTCATTATTTCATGCACCGCCTTGTCTATGCCATCTTCATTTTTCGGAATCCATTTTGAAATTATTATTCCCTCGGGGCTTACTTGTAAGACTGCGTTTTCAAGAAGTTCTCGTCCGACGATAGTTTTAACTTGAGACGCTCCATCTGGAATAACATAAAACTTGGAAAAAAATGTGTGAGAATCAATTTTAATTTGTATCTCTATAAAACCGAGTGGAACTATTTCCTTCCCACCAAGACCAATAAGAGTTTTACAGGTCGGATTGAGTTGTGGCTTTTCTAAAATGAGATAAACTTCATTGGTTAGAATATTTAAAGAGCTACCAGTGTCAATCAAAGCCTCAAAGTTTTTATCATTTATAGACACCATTTTGTGAAAATTGTCCCCATCACGAACAGCACTTGAATAACTTTGTTGCTCTTTTGCAATTACCTGCTTGTTTCCCGATGTAGTGTCTTCAGTATTAGCAACACATTTTGAAGCAAAATGGCCTCTAACCCCACATTTCCAGCACCTACCTCGTGGTCGTCCATCCTTCCCCTCATCTGCTTTTTTGTCCTTCGTGTCTGATGAATGGCTGCCATTAAATGAACCACCACCACGATCAAATTTCTTACCGCTTGCTCCACTAGTACCACTGCGATTCGATTTCATTTTTTCAAAGCAGTCCAATTTAATCTTGAATTCCTTAAAATTGGATGCCCCATATAAAACCATTTTGTGTAATTCATCACCCGCTATTCCATTGATCACGTAATGGATTACTGATCCCTGATCCATCTCAATATTGCTACCCATCTCCTGCATAGTATATAGATACTGCCTGTAGCTCTCCGTAGGAAGTTTTTTTCTTTTCTGCATCGCAGCGTGGATCTCAGCAGCAGATTTTTTCTCCTCAAACTCCTCCATCAAGCGAATTTTTAATATCGTCCAGGAACGTATGCCATGTAACGAGCTGGCGAAAGCTCTTGCGGAGCCCTTTAACAACCTTTTGGCATACACCAACATTTGTAGCTTGCTCCACTCTAAAATGCCGGCCATCTCCTCGAATTCATTGCACCACCTGGAAATTTTAAGATTATCATCGCCTGAAAATGCCTGTACAGTCTCCTCGATGTCTTGAAAGGAAAAATGACTCCCATGTGTTTTTGGTATGGATGGAAATGATTCCTCAACATTCGTCTTCTGAATGTTCTCTCGGCAACCATGTTCTTCTGATTTGTTAGCCACTTGTTTCCCATCAAGCTCTCCGCCAACAGCACCATCGTTTCCATCTGCTTCTTTGTTCTGAGTAAGAACATCTGAGCTATCATCTTCGTCGATGTTTTCCATTCCACCAAGCAAATGCTTCCTCAGCTTATTCAATAAAACTGGTCGTATTCCTTTTGAACATATTTTATAGCTCTCTAGCAGAGCGCGAAGATCTTCAAGTGAAAGCTTGTCCGCCTTGCTCATAACTTTATCTGCAGCTTCCATATCCAACGTTGTATTCTGCAGCAATCAATGCACTCAGATCTCTCAACGTATAATATGTGACAACCCGCAACAACAGCAACTCCAGCAAACGGCAACAACAGCTCTGACTCTTTAATAATATATAAAGGAATATTCTGATTAATTTAATTGCTCGGTTTGTATCGCCACCTTCAAATTTAATTAATAAAGCAATTGGTTGAGCCCCCAATTATGTTGGAAATAAAACCCAGAATTTGTATTACTTATAATAATGAGCTTTAATTCAAAGTACATATATTTTAATATAAAAGAATATGTTAAGTAATTTTAGATAATAAGAACAAAAAATAAAAGTGATGTTAAATTAAGAAGGTGACGACAGCGACTGACTCAATCGACTTCAGTTAGTCAGAAGCAAAGTTTTTGTTGTTAAGAAGCAATGTTAAGTCATACGATGCGTATTAAGAAAGGGATTAACTGGCTATCAGCTTCTTCATCTACTGTCAGGGTTGACCGACCCATGTGTCGCGCCCAACACAAATGTTTAATAATTCTTTGATATGAAAAAGTGGTGGCATTTTTAACTTTAAATATTGATTTGACGTTTCAAATTTCTTGCCAAAACAATTATTTGCAAATTTTTAAGGACATCAATGGTAATCTATCAGCGTGGGTAGCACTCAAGCCTCTATTAAGATATTGTAAGAGACACTTTTGCATCACACCCTTCAAATTCCATTTAATTACTCATCAACTTAATCTTAGTTTCGAAACAAAGTTACCCAGAGTAATGATTTTAGCTTAGAACTCAAACGCATTTTCTCTCCTGCACAGTAATAATTTCAATAATTAAAAGAATACCACATTAAAATCAAATTCCAAATCAATTTAATACTTTATGTTAATTAAATGTGATCCAATAACCGCAAGACTCCTTCTTTCCTCTATGCATCATCATCAAGAGGAGGAGAACCATCAGGACAGGAGTATGCAGTGCAACCTCATCCTAGTGTTTACAGTCAATATTTATCAACCGAGATTAAACTTAATCGATTATCAAAATTAAATTCCACCCCCAAGGCTATATGAAGGACTATACGAAGGGTGTCAAATGTCGTTCTCTATACACAAAAATACCACATATATTTACATATATATTCAAGTATCTAATAGATATGTGTCTTGTTGTTGTTGTACTAAAACTTCGAACAAGAAATATGTAGACACTAAAATACATAATATAAATATAAATATAAATATAAATACATTATGACATGTGGGTCGTTGTCGTTGAAAATTTTGTGACCTAAACTTTTAAACATTACACGAGTGTTAATGGGTTTTTGAATTTACCAATACAAACAAAAACAATAGACAACATGAGAGATGATACAGCTGGCATGTGTGTTAGTGTGTGTGTCTTCAAGTGTGTTATTAATTTTTAATCAATAACTAAATCATTTTTATAAAAAGGACAGATTACACGTATAAATTCACCGACTAAATGTTGATGTTGATCAAACTCATTTCTTCAGAGTTTGCTAAGAGCAAATATTTGATGAGGAAATTGTATCGTTAAATGCTTTTCCACGCAAGGTTCCTCAACTTGAAAAACATACATAAACATTTATGGAGGGTCTTCTAACATACATACATACATGCAATATAATATATGTGTTATTAAAGATATCCTTGGGGAATGGGCATTTACTTTATATATTTTTGTTTAACATTGATATGATTAGAAATGAAAACCGACTAGGGACTTCTTCGCATGAAGGACATGATATCAAGATAAGGCAAACATTGATTCTGACTGGCATAAGGGTATAAAATTGCTTTTTAAAATGTTGTGGCAAAAAGGGTTAGAAAAGTATATAATCTTGCTTACATACCTTTTTTTGAACATACATATTTTTAAACTCGTTCGTATCTCTCTGGCGAATTAAACGTTTCTCTAGAAAAGGGAAAACATTTTGAGTTATGTGTATTTGACAGCAACCAGTTTCGGAAAATTGAACCTGAAAAAAAAAACAAAAATAAACAAATTGAAAATCGAAAAAATATACTTTTTTTTTTGTGTTTTGTGTGTACCTGGATCAATGTCGTTCAATTAAACTCTCTGATTTTGTTTTTAACCTTTACCTCACCAAGTTTCTGTCAAGTACTTTAAGATACTCATGAATATTCGAATAAAACTCTCAGAATAAGAATTAACACTCTTGGATAATAATATATGTACGAAAAATAAGTAAAAACACAGAACAGAAAGACTTTGTTTGACAGGATGTCGTACCTTTGTTACCCACTATACTTTATCATTACGTATAATTGATGCCAAGCTTATTGATTATGTCGAGAACATCTTATTTTAGACAATATGATTATCGCGTCTCGCCCTTGGAACTACATTTTAAGTTCACAAAAGTCGAAACCGTTGTTCATTTTTACGTTTAAAATTACTTTCAGTTTTAGTTTAGTTAGAAAAGAAAATTCCAAAGTTGAGGATTGATACTTTCTCATGACACACGTGTACCCAGAATGGTGGTTTTTCCTTTCAAGTGTTTTTGTTAAAGGCTTATGGTGGAATAATGTTATAATGATTGCTTGTTGGTAGTGCTGACAGTTGATAGCTATCAAACTCAGATATCATTTGAAGTGACATAATTTTAGTAAGTAGTTAAAATGACTTAAACTTACAACAAAAATGGTTTCGATAGACCACCGACTGTGGTGCAATTGTGGAGAAATTAAAAAAGAGTGGAAGAGTTTGCATCATCATAAAGTACGCTCAGTCGAAAATATTGCTGCTGCAAGTTAATTTGTTGCAGATGACTCGAATTCATCGATTAACCGACGTTAGCAGCAATTAAACGATTTGTTGACTAGCTGATGAAGATTTTGTCTTGGACAATACGGGACAGTAGATCTCTTTAAAAAAAAAGAGTAACTTATTGTCCTAGTCTACAAGACGATGACATAATCTTAGAGCTGGCGCTGTTAAGACTTGGAAACACACCGTTAATGACTAACCTTTTATTGAATTTCTATCTCAAATGAACCTTTTATACAAATCGTCATCATCTATTTCGAAGGTCTCGATTTGGATTATATAGAGCTTTCGATTTCTGTTGGGTAGTAGCATTCCAACATCCAGATTAATAACGGGTTATCCATTTTGCGAATTCAAAAGTATAGGTCTCAAATTTGACATCTGTCAAACTAATTTGTTTTTTTTTTTCAGTTGAAAGTCTGACATTTACGAAAATTGATCGTTTAACTATTGCACAAAGCATTGAAATTGTTAAAACCTACTACACGGCTATTGTGTTGTGCTTCAAGAGGAGATGGCTAACATAATAGTCCGACTACGCAAGAAATTAGCACAATTGGCAATTTGAAGAGATCGAATTGATTGTTTCGCTCGTAGCACTGAAAATATCGCTACTGTTAGTGAAAGTGTTGCCAAAGACCCTAATGTGTCGATTCCTCAACGTTCTCAAGAATTGAGAATGTCTTATGGACTACAGTGGACGGCGATTTTTCGAAAAAAAAAATCTTCAGCGACGAAGCACAATTCCCACTCGTTTGATATATTAATAAACAAAATTGCTGTATTTCGGGTTCTGAGAATCCTCAAGCAATTGAAGGGAGGCCATTACATCCACAAAAAGTCACTGTTTGGTGCGCTCACCGTCAACTAGGACTCGTTATTGTCATATGATAACCGAAGAATACGACTCGGAGAATAAATGGTTTTAACAAGACGGTACCACACAACAAAAGACATTTTCTGGCCGCGTAGTTTCCCGTCGTGACGATATCTACGGTTTGATACCGCTTGCAGCTTTTTTTTGGCTACGCAAAAGACCGTGTTTATGCAGATAAACCTTTAACTCTTGAGCACTTAAAAACCAACATTCGTCAAGTTATGTCTGAGATACCACCCAATATGTGTCAAAAAATGCAATTCCGGTGGTGGTCATTCAAATAATGTAGTGTTTCAAACATAACACCAACTTTCAAACTTAATAATAAAAAAGAATGATCATGAACAAAAATATTTCATATGTGTTTTATTTACGTTTACTTTTGAAACTACAAAACCGATAACTCTGAATCAATATCTTTATCGATGATTAAGACTATTGACATTTTCATTGTTATCTTTATGTACCGCTGATTTATGGTAAACAACAGCTGAAATATAGGGTTTGTCATATTTATTTTTTGATTCCAGACCATCATTTTACAATTGCTTCAAATTGACCAAACTGGAGTTTAGTTTAGCAAAGACAAAAACAAGAACTTTTCGAAGAACTCCGAATATGGCCCAATCTATTTCGTTCAGTGAATTTCATTTGCAAATCGACACAAAATAGGTCCAAAGCTGCCTGGCTACCTTTTATTAAGATATGCCCTCACAGGCACAGTGTAATTGCAACACCCTCATAACTTTGAAGTAAATACTGGATTGACATTGACATAACTATTAGGTTTTTGTTTATTTATTTCATCAATCAAATAAATTAATTCTTTAATCAATAATTATCAGCTGATTCGAGTAATAGGTTCAATAAAACATTAATTTGGTCTATTTAAGAGCGCATTAAATAGTTTTTCACGACTTAGCAAATATGTTTTGGAAACAAAAATAAGCATAAGAGAAAGCTAGAATGTATTTCGTATACAAAAATTTCCTTAACAAATAATAAACATATTGGTCTTCTATAAAATTTAAAGCTTCTAAAATCCAAATTTACCAGTTAATTTTCTTTTTTATATTTTGTTATTAAATAAAGAGTGGACCAAAAGGACTACCTTGTGGTAACTCTGATAACACTCTAATAGATTTAAGAAGAATCCATCAATGTGAACCACTTGGACAAAAAAAGATCAAAACAAATTTATAAATTAGAATTGAAGCCTTACTTTCTCAAATTTCACAAAATTAGTTAGATGTGAATATAATCAAAGGCTTTCATAAAATAATAATTTTCAAAACTTTTTCATTTTTTATTGGAAAAAATAGTAAAAATACACAAAATGTCTGCAAATAACTCTTCCCACTTTATATTATCGAAAAAGTCAGCGTGCGTTACCTGTTCCACGGTCTTCCTCTTTTATCCTTTAGCTATGTCTACGTCGCTGTAAAACCCATGTAGGTCGTAGTCCCATCTTCTCCTCCACTCACCTTTTATGCCTACGGAACCATAGATCACGCTTTTGTCATAGCTCATACTTCTGCACCGTATAGCAGGACAGGATGATAAGGGCATTCTGTAGCTACACTTCGATTGCTCGAGAGAGGGCTTTACTTATCAACTGATTTCTTATCCCAAGGAAAAAGTGGGTAACAATAGTAATTCGTCGTTTGGTTCCGACGAAAGATCACTATAAGAGTTTTCGAGACGAGTTAATGAAGTTGTTACATTTAAAGTGTTTTCATCTGCTTTTATATAAGGCCTTGTGTCGGTTTTTCTCAGATTAAATATGAACGGATTACACTTTAAAAGTAACGTGGTCAAAAGACCTTCATTTGTATTGATCCGTTATGATTTTATCGTATGAGAAAGGCAATTTCTGTAGAATTTCTTATGACTTGCTTATAAAGCCTCTTTAGAAAGCTGTCCTTAACGTACTTTAAAATATAAAATTATGCCTGGACCATATGTCAGTAGCTTATGTACACTTATAGGCATACAGTACCAGCTGTAGAGCTCCAAATATTTTTCTTTAATTTCCGAATCCAATTCAGAAAATGTATTTACATCCACTGAAAACCCTGACGCCAAGACTTTCAAAACATTTGAACATTTACGTATTAGCTTTTTATCAAGTTCTGTTATTACGGCAGTCATTTTAACATTTTGAAAAAGCGTCTTGCAAAGCTACCATCTCAGGCTTAGGCTTGTCAACAATGAGACCTAATCTACTTTTAAATAAGAATGTGACGTTTTCTTTCTTCAAAAATTGTTTTGTTGTCAGTGAAGGCAATATGTAATAAGACATTCAAAACATCTTATCCATGGGGGTAGGATAAAGAGTCCGATAGAGCCACTGAAAATAGAAATTCGTCTATGTCCTCTGAATCGCTAAAAATTTGCTATACTGGCTCGACCAGAACTGAACGATATTTTGACAATACTTTTCCCTGTCTTGTTAAGAAGTTTCTGAAGTCAACTGCTTCTGAATTTTCAGTAACCTCTCTTTTCATTAAAACCGTTAACTTTTAAACTTTTCTCAATTTATATAAGCTTGGAATTGATAACCGAACGCAGGACATTATATTTTTTTTTAGAAAGACCAAGATCTAAATATAACACCAATACCTCTTCAGGTGTAAGTACTCGCGTATTTACTTCTTCCTTAGCTTTACCACTTCATCACTTTTTCGACATATTAGGTTAGATTAGATTTTAGAAACCCAAAATACCTACCACGGTTGGTACAAGGTTTTTCAATATACTCTGCATTTTCTAAAAAATTAGAATACTTTTTGGCAGATTAAAAGAAGTTTTCAACCAAACATCGTGGCGTCTGGGGAAAAGAGTGCGGTTTCGAGAACAATATTTCCACCTAGAGTTTCAAATTTTTGTCAAAAATGTTCACTTATTCATTCAAATTACTCTTAGTAGCAGCAGAAAAGTTTTTTTATTTTCAGTTAATTTAAACTGAATTGCATAACACTTTCAATCTTTGAATTCTTATCGAATGAAACTCGTCTTTCGAAATTATTTTCATTTTTAATATTTTGACCTTGTCCAACAAAAAGTCAAATAATTTGAAAGTTTTGTCCACTACATGTAGCACTGTGTGTCGGTGTTGTAGGTCCTTTCTTGATGACACGTACTTTGTTTTGCCCTCATTAACCGCAAACCCTCTGCCTCAATACTTACCAAATCCCAATTGTTATCACGCTCAGTTCTTCCAATTATGTCAATGTCATCAGCATATGCAAATAATTGGATAGGCTTTTGTATACTATTTTTGAAAGGTGCACTATTCTTTAAAGAACGATGTTGAAGAAATCGCACGACAGCGCATCATCTTCTAAAAGGCCATTTTTAACATCGAAAGGTTCGGCTAAATTGTTACCAACCTTTATGGAGCAGCGCGAATTTTTCGTGGCCATCTTGCACAAAAAGAGAAGTTTAGCATATATGTCAAAACTAGACATGGTTCTATACAATTATATACAATTCGTCCCTGAAGATGTTGT
>NC_079147.1:50565251-50586343 GCF_945859685.1 Eupeodes corollae
AACGTTTCAAATTTAGACTTTACCTGATCCAGAGTTTGATCGCCAGGAGACAAAGAAACTGGCAAGGAGTTGTAGACTTGAATCGCGGAATATCCGATTGCGGACATGAATGTGGCGATCTGGACATTTGGCGGTTTCTCGGTCATACCGGTAGCAACTTCAAAGTATTCGTACTGTTGTTTCCAGAGCTTCCATTCTCGTGCCATGTCCTTATCGTGCTCCACGATAAGTGGTTTTGGTGGCCGCAGAAAGTTGCAGTGGTTTTCGGACATTTCTAATAAATTTATAAGTTTACAAATTGAAAATTAAGAATGCAAGTACTAATAATATGTATATGAAGTTTCCCGGGTTTCGGCACCATGTAAATCAAACGCTTTATTTATAGTTTGATTTCAATTATTTTATTATAAATTAATTCAAAAATATTTAATACAAAAAAGAGCACAATGCTCATTGAGGTTAAAAGGAGAAGTGGCTGGTTTTCGGTTGCCGCCTAACACACGTTGGTGGTTAGTTGACGTTTTGCATCTGTCATATTATGATTATGACATATAAGATAGTTACTTGGGGTCTGCTCCCTCTTTTCGTTTTATTGTGCTAACTGTAGATTTATGAACATTATACTCACGGCATAATGATTTTATTGAAGCTCCTTTACTAATTTTTTCTATAATTTCACTTTAATTTTTAATTGAAATTTTCACTATTTTTTTAGTAACACCCATTTTTTCCAACACAAGCGACTCACTGAACAAAATTCAATAAAACTAATGAGAACATTTTGCATTGTACAGATACATAAATGTACCTTCATACAACTTCATCGTACCCATTAAAAGATGGTCAAAAGAATTTTCCAACCCCTATGTAACTAAAGCGCTTTACATTTCCCTAGTCCGTCCTCATCTTGAATATGCATGCCATGTATAGTCTCCCTTTTATGAAAACCAATCACTCAGAATTGAAAATGTTCAAAGACGTTTCGTCTTAGGGCCCACATGAATTAATGTTGAAAACTGATAACAAGAACTGAAAAAAAAATGTTAAGCTAGTGTTAAGTTAAGTTAAGTTATGATAGCTTGTATTAAGCTAAATAAATAAATATTTAATATTTAAAGCAAGTCTATCGTTGCGTGTGCTGTGTACCATGTGACACCGTCTTGTTGAAACAACATGTCATGCAAGTCAAGCCCTTGCATTTTTGGCAAAAAAAAAGTTGGATATCATCTCACCTCACTTTATTGGCTTTAATTTACTTTTATCTTTCAAAAAATATTGTTGTCAACATTCAGTAAAATTTTGAAAAAAAATCGAATTGACAGTTTTATTACAAAAAATTAAAAACCGAAAAAAAAATAACAAAAGTTGGTAAAAAATGATTTTCGACTCAAATATCTTTGCAAAAATCTAACTAATTTTTACTTATAAGAAATATTGTTTTCAACATTCCATACAATTTTGGATATCGAATAAAACTCTAAAAAAAAAAATAATACTAAAACTTGGTAAAAATTTACTTTCGACTCAAATAGCTTTTCAAAAATTAAAAATATTGGCTTCAAACTTATTTTACGAGTATATCACAGAAAATATTGTTTTCGATATTCAGTAATTTTCATACAAAAATCCAACAATCCGTTTTTTCATAAAAAATAAAATCTCCAAAAAATAGTACGAGTACATATAGACAAACTTTTAAGCAAGACAAATAGACAGACGGGATGGGAAGTTATCAGCGTGGGTCGCATCCCAGCCTCTTTTTTATTTTATAAAGAAAAACAAAACATCAATTTTGGGTTGGAACGACTTTATATTCCTTTTTATGTACAGTCGGTATTGTTCTAAATCGAACGAAATTTTTGATTTGACTACAACCCTAGGTAGTAGGACTGTCATTGGCTTAATCCATGTTTGTGCTACCTTAATTTTTTTCATTGGTACTTCCTGTTAACTGCCATGACAAATTACTCAAATAAGCCCTTTGCATCCCTTCCATTCTTGACAAAATCATGTAATCTAAGGGTGAACTGAGTTATTTTACCAAAACTATTTTTAACTCTGACTACTAGAACCAGTTTTGTCAAGCTTTTCCCTTTTACTTTTTTGACAAAAAATTTGTCAACAAGTGGCTCTATAATTCATATCTCAACATTTTACTTTAGCTTAAATCACAAAATGGCTGTTTTTACTTTTTGTGATTCTGACATTATACGACTTTTGACTATCTGACACTTCAGAAATATTATCCCGTTTGCCCGTTTTTCATTAGGTGTCACTGTAATTTTGAAGTTGGGAGGAGGTGAGTTGCTTGACTTTTTTATGAGATTGAAACCTTTCTTTTTAATTTTTGAGCTATTCATTTTTATGATAATAGATATAAGAAAACATAGAACGGTAAGTTATAGTTGCAAAAACTTAATAACTATATTATAAACTAATACTAGATCCCACTCCGAGTCATTTTATATTTAATTCTATTAAATTCATGTCGGTTACAAAAAACGTAATGTCTATGCATTTAAATACGCGAAAACATTTTTAATAGAGGTAAACGTTAATGAATTGTTTGGCTATTAAAACTATTACAAAAGTCCCCAATATATAATCCTCGTCGTCGCCGCACCATAATGAGTCATAATATGACTAGAGGTATATTCTAAAGTGTCAATTTTAATTATAAACCATAACCAAAAAACCGACACAACGCAACGCAACATTTTATTATAATTCAAAATGTTAAAACATTTATTTAACTTTTACAACCTCATTTTCTCTTTAATATGGGGACAGAGAGTATATAGAGCTCTAAGCCTGACCTATAAAACAAGATAAATACATTGTATGCATGCGTTTTACTTGATAGATAACTAAGTAATAGCTGAAAGCTATTTCATAATGCCACTAAAAGGTAGTTATGCTAAACCATCAGCTAAACTAGCTAAACAACCATTATTCTTCTACCCGCTCGCTTCAAAAACTTTTCATATAACGAACAACCTATACGACGATGGTGACGACGACGACACTACGACGGACTCAGGATGGAATACCTACCTACATACCATTTAACATATCTAACACACAACATACCTCTATCTAACAGTCAACTTAAATTTAGTCATGATGATAAACTTTTAGTTCATCTTTCACTACCGCAATGCTTCGTGACTCAAAAAATCACCCCCAGTAGTAGATAAAACCCACTCGTGCTATGTGAACGTATGCCTTATGGCATATGTATCATCATGTAAAAGGACGATTTCCTATCCCACGTGACGAAGCTTATGGTATGTCCTTTCCTCCTTTTTTTATAGTGTGTCTCTCTGTCTATATTTCTCTTGGTGATGAAGAATTTCGGTATAGGGTCTGCCGTTGCCGTCTGTGTTGTCGGAGTGCCACCAGTATGCCGCGCCGCCACATCCACTGCCGCCGTGCGTCGCCGTCGCCGCCGCCAGTCCTTCCTTATAAATTACACTTTTCAAAAATTTCCAACACACAGCTTTTCCTCGCTTGAAGCCGAGGGATGATTTTTTTTCTTGCTGTGTTTATATACCCCCTTGGAAGGCTATGGGAATCCTAACCAAGCCCTTAAATTTTTGGACACGTATACCTATATGAAGTCAAATGATTAATGGTCGAAGTTGGCCTTGGCTCGCTTTGGAATATACATTTTTGTTTGCAAAATTATGATTAATAAAATTTATCGTAAGGGACCATAAAGGTATATAGTATGGTATACGAAAAAGGGTAAGGGTCTCATCAGATGTCAAGGTGGATTTCGCTAGTGACAGAACTAGTATAGATTACGATGGGGCTGTCAGCTAGATAGGATGCTGCTGCGGGGTATATATATGGACTAAGTCTATTTTGAAAATACAAAGGAATATAGAAGACTTCTTTCTATGATGGTTAAAGCTTTTGCAGCTTTAATGGTAAGGTAGACTTCCGTAAAAGGTTCTTTGAACTTAATGTATGAGCTGGAAAGAGGATATTTAAATATATTCAAGAAATAAACAGAAGAAGCGAAAGATTTTTCATTTTCTTATCGTCCATAGAGTTTTCTTCTGGAATCAGTTGAGACAAACTTTAAAGCTTATTTACGTGAAACAGTGTTTTCTATATTGATAACACCTTCTCTTTTATTTAAAATTTATACTAAAGACTTTAAACCAAGCTGGCGAACGAACAACTCTTTCGCTTCGACTAGCTTCATGTCTTGGAACTCTAGGAACGTTTTACTAGTAGATTGAATATTCGGGCTGGAGGTTAGAGTTGGTAGATTTTGTATGGGAATTAAATTCGGATATCGAATTCATAAAGAATGTCGTTCAAATTGTTTGAAATTTGTATTTTAATGTTTTTGGTGTTATCAGAAACATAGCGAGTTTATAACTGGTTTGCGTATGAGCGAATAAGCGCAGAACTATTTGAAAACATTATAAACGGTGATTTTTTAAGAGCTTGAGAACTTTTAAAAAAAAAAAACGCATAAAATTTGCAAAATCTCATCGATTCTTTCTTTGAAACGTTAGATTGATCCATGACATTTACTTTTTGAAGATAATTTTATTTAAATGTTGACCGCGGCTGCGTCTTAGGTGGTCCATTCCGAAAGTCCAATTTTGGGTAACTTTTTCGAGCATTTCGGCCGGAATAGCCCGAATTTCTTCGGAAATGTTGTCTTCCAAAGCTGGAATAGTTGCTGGCTTATTTGTGTAGACTTAAGACTTGACGTAGCCCCACAAAAAATAGCCTAAAGGCGTCAAATCGCATGATCTTGGTGGCCAACTTACCGGTCCATTTCTTGAGATGAATTGTTCTCCGAAGTTTTCCCTCAAAATGGCCATAGAATCGCGAGCTGTGTGGCATGTAGCGCCATCTTGTTGAAACCACATGTCAACCAAGTTCAGTTCTTCCATTTTTGGCAACAAAAAGTTTGTTAGCATTGAACGATAGCGATCGCCATTCACCGTAACGTTGCGTCCAACAGCATCTTTGAAAAAATACGGTCTTGAACGGCTTCTGGTTGCAAATGCGGAAATTTTGCTTATTTACGTAGCCATTCAACCAGAAATGAGCCTCATCGCTGAACAAAATTTGTCGATAAAAAAGCGGATTTTCTGCCAACTTTTCTAGGGCTCATTCACTGAAAATTCGACGTTGTGGCAGATGGTTCGGCTTCAGTACTTGCACGAGCTGTATTTTATACGGTTTTACACCAAGATCTTTGCGTAAAATCTTCCATGTGGTCGAATAACACAAACCCAATTGCTGCGAACGGCGACGAATCGACATTTCACGGTCTTCAGCAACACTCTCAGAAACAGACGCAATATTCTCTTCTGTACGCACTGTACGCATTCGTGTGGTTGGTTTAATGTCCAATAAAGTAAACTGAGTGCGAAACTTGGTCACAATCGCATTAATTGTTTGCTCACTTGGTCGATTATGTAGACCATAAATCGGACGTAAAGCGCGAAACACATTTCGAACCGAACACTGATTTTGGTAATAAAATTCAATAATTTGCAAGCGTTGCTCGTTAGTAAGTCTATTCATGATGAAATGTCAAAGCATACTGAGCATCTTTCTCTTTGACACCATGTCTGAAATCCGGCGTGATCTGTCCAATACTAATGCATGAAAATCCTAACCTCAAAAAAACCACCCTTTATATTCGTTTAATGATGGTCCCTGGAATCCAATGGTTTTTATTTCTTTTGTAAAATTTACCATAAACAAGATTGCCAGAACTATACTCGCGTTTTTTAAAGCCATCTTTTAAATTGAATTTTGGGTTTTGTTTGTTGGTAAATAATCTTGCTTTTTAAATGTCATCAAATCTAAAGTTGTTTTTATCTTCCTTCCTAGAAAAAGTTCTGCTGGTGATTTACTGTTTATATCATTATTTGGTGTTGATCTTTATGTTTGAAAAAATCTTTCCAAGTTCTTAACTCATCCCTGCGTGATGAGCTTTTTCAAGGCTCTTTTGAATATATCAACAAAACGCTCCAGTTGTCCATTAGATCTAGGGTGGTATGAAGCTGTACGCGTATGTTGGATACCTCTTGATTGAAGAAACTGTTGGAATTTTGAGCTTGTAAACTGTGTTCCATTATCTGACAGAATGTGTTGGCAGTCTCGAAATTGCATCTACATCTACACATCATCCAAACTCTTTTGTATATACGTATTGAATTTCAAAATCCATCAGAGCCCATCTTTGAAGTCTGTTGGCGGTATTAACTGCGGTATACCTTTCTGTCTTACTGTACTTACTTCTTTTCAGATGAAGTCAAGGAATTTTCTGTATGTATTACTACTTTTTCGGTTCTATTTGGAAAAATGTGGGCAAACAATGCTCTAATGCCTTCACCTGACGCATCAGCTGCAACTTTAATTAGCAAATCTGGGTTGTAATGCGTAAGGAGTAAGTCTGATAAAAGAATTTCCTTGAATTTGTCAAATCATTGCTGCCATGAAGGAAAGATCGGAGTTGCGTTGAGTTTTGCGGGGCTGGCACGTTTTGAATCTTAATAATTTTCGCTGGATCTGGTCGTAATCCGTTCTTGTCGATTATGTGTCCCACACAGAACGAAAAAAGTTATCCGATTGACTATTTTGGTAGTCAATATGACTATTTGGTAATCAAATTTCAGCGGATTACTGCGATAGTCAATTGAACAATTTTCGGTTGTCAATTTTGGGATCCGAAATTGTTTTATAATTTGGTAGTCAAAATGACAACTTTGGTTGAAGGAATTTGAAACTCCGGTTGTCATATTAAATAATATGACAACAACGGTAGTAAATACGACAACTGCGGTTGTCAATGTGACAATTGACATTATACAGCTCTTTATGTGTGATTTTATAGACAGAAATTTTCTTGACTCAGCTGAAACTGGTATTTGGAAATAAGCGTGAGTTAAATCGATATGACTGAAAATATTTGACAGCTTCGGTAGTCAATATGACAACTGCGGTAGTCAACAGGACAACTGCGGTAGTCAATATGACAAATTTTTGTTGAAAACCCGAAATCTAATTTGACTACTCGGTAGTCAATATAACAATCCACGAAAGTTTCAATTTCGGGTAGTCAATATGACAATTCGGTTGTTGAAGTTGTTCTATTGACTACTTTTGTTGTCATATTGATTACCCAAATTTGACAATCAAAAATTGTGCTATAGACTATCCAGTAGGCAATTTTTAAAAATAAGGTTGTCATATTGAGTTTTTTTGGTAGTCAATGCGACAATTTGGCCAAATTTCAGATTGACTATCGACGATTGTTAATATAACAACTTTTTGGAAGATTATACTCATGTGGTTCTAGAACATCGTTAAGGCCAGAAAAGAAATCTCCTTAAATTCTGATGTTACCGTTTTGTTTTTTTACTGCTACGACTGGCGCTGCCCATTCTGTTAACTGCTGTTATGATATCAAGATCTTCAAGACGCTTCAGTTCTTTTTCAATAAATGGTATGACGAAATTTGCCACAGATCTCTTTGCTCTAAATGCTGAAATTGCTCCTGCCCTGAGATAAAGCTGAACTCTGAGTTTGACGCATGATGGTTCATCACTGAATTAAACATTGTATTCTTGGCGAATACTTGCAATGACTGCATCAAAATTGTGTGGAGTGTGACTAATCTGGCAACACACATTGCTAAATGGTTTGTACCAAAGATTGAAACTGTGACATAAATCAATTCCGAACAAGTTAAGATCAATGTCGGTTATTAAAAGCTTTTCCTGACTTACCTCTCCAGAACGAAGACGAATGCTACAAGTGAAATTAGCGATCAATTATTTTGATGTTGTGACGTGTTGCACTGTTGGCTTTTTGCCTTAAGCATGATATTGGATTACCTACATATGTAATTTGTTCCACACTGACTAATTCTGCGATATCAGATGCTGTGTCTATTTGAAGCTTTATATAGGTGTAACCTTAATATGTTTAGCATTAGAAACATCATTGATATATTTCCGCTTGTTTGAATGCTCAATACAATTCACAGCAGTTTGAATTGCATTGCTCTAAAAAGATCGTTTCTTGAAAAATTGTTTTAGATTACCTTTAAAATTGGACTTATTTTGTTGAGCACCTTCTTGATTTGAATTCGCTTTAGTGAAACAGGAGCATTAACCCTTTTTGTGTCCTACCTTTTTACATTTAGAACATTTATGCTTTGAATAAGTACAGTCACGAGAAAAATGCATAGGTCCACACTGCCAGCATGGTGTTCTCGGTGTTTTGTTTGTATCAGATCTTTGTTGGAATGATCCACTGCGCTAATGATATCGCATTAACAACTGAAGGTGATTGTGTGGATTGTTCAATCATTGCTGTATCCCTTTTAAGATTGATGTATCGATTAGGTTCAAAAATGAATTTGTCTAGTATAATGGTTTTTGGTTTTTCTTCATCTCTAAGCGATTCTAATAACCTTGTTCGAGTTTCAGAACAGCTTGTAGTCCACGAACATACAACAGACATTTGAATTGATCGATGGAAAGATCATTCAATCTGAAATCTTCAATGATGATAATTTTACTCATGAGAAGACGAACCTTTGTTGGATCATCAAGGGATGCCCCATCGACAATGAATATGTAAGAAATAATAAGAAATGTTAGTGAGAAGCTGAAATAATTCAATACTTTTAGAATCCTTTACTTTTCCTTATACGTTACCGAAATGCCAGCTCAGCCCCTAGCTAGCTGTCTCCAGTTTGGCCTGCCAAGTTGGTTGAGGTCTTCACACTCACCTGCGCATGCCACTTAAGTAGCGGTCTTCCTCTACGGCGTCGTGCTCGGGATTGGATTTGAAGACCTTCTGGGCTGGAGCGTTGATGTCCATTTGCTCTACATGACCTAGCCATCTAAGCCATTGGACTTTAATTCTGCTAACTAGGTCAGTGTCGCTGTACAGCCCGTACAGTTCATCGTTATATCTTCTCCTCAATTCTCCATCTATGCATTCGGGATACGGGATGATGCGTGTCTTAAAGATCGTTTTTTAGATGCTAGAGAGAAGACTTTACTACTCAATTGCCTTCTAAGTCCAAAGAAGCAGCGATTTGCAAGAGTTATTCTTCGTTTGATTTCAGCGCTGGTGTCGTTGTCTGTGTTTATAGCGGTGCCTAGGTAGACAAAGTCCTTTACTACCTCAAAGTTATAGCTGTCCATGGTGACGTTTTGTCCAACACGTCGTCGTTCAGTGTCCTTTTTTGATTACAGCATATAATTGGTCTTGCCCTCATTGACCACTAAACTTGCATTGGTGAGATCTTTTCCGACCTTGGTAGAGCAGCGTGCATTCTTTGTCGTTCTTCTGCACAAACGGATAAGTTTGACAGAGATGCCAAAACAAGACATTGCTCTGTAGAGCTCTTCCCTATGGATGCTGTCATACGCGGCTTTAAAATCTATAAAGAGATGGCGGGTATCGATTTGAAGCTCCTGGATTTTTTCCAAGATCTACAGTAGTGTTAATACCTGGTTGAAAGTGGACTTTTCTGGTATGCAGCCGCACTGATAAGGACCAATCAAGTTGTTGACGAATGGCTTCAGAAGTTCACATAATACAGCAGAGAGGATCTTATACGCAATGTTAAGGAGACTGATGCCTCTGTAGTTGGTGCAGTTATGAGGATCTCCTTTCTTATGTATCGGGCACACTATGCTGAGATTCCACTCATCGGGCATGCTTTCTTCCGACCATATTTTGCAGATGAGTTGACGCATGCTCCCTACCAATTCATCGTCTGCTGCTATAAATAGTTTGGCAGCGATGCCGTCAGCCCCAGTAGCTTTATTTGACTTCAGTTTATATAAAGCTATCTTCACTTCGTCGAGGTGGGGTAAGTGGAATTGTTGATCTTTGTAGCCTAGGTTGAGTGGTTCTATCTCCCTTACAACGAAATTCGGTTCTTCATTGCCGTTATATAATTTGGAGAAGGGGTCTTTACATAATATCAACATAGACTGTTAATCTATTACGATGTTCCCCTGATCGTCTTTACAGGCTTCGGTTCGTGGTTTGTATCCTTGGGAGGTTTTTTTTAAATTTTGGTAAAATTTACGAACCTCATTCTTGTTGTATCTCCTCGATCGTTCACTTTTCGTCCTCTCTTGTTTTTCATTTAAGAAGCCGGTGTTCCTCTGTCCTCTTCTGCTCGTAGAGCTCGCCAGCAGCTCTGGTCCTTCTGGGTAGCGCCGTTTTGTATGCCTGCTGTTTTGCCGCCATTCGGCATCAAGCCGGGAGTTTCGCGGTTGTGGCCGTGTGAAACCTAGCACTTTAGAGTGCTAGTTGCAAGTTGATTGATCAGGAGATTTCCATGTCCCCTTGTCCAAGAGCTCGCAGAATATTTGTTTGATGTCTTCATCTTTTCCTTCTGTTAGGGCATGTGTGGATTATCTTGATGCGCTCGCTCACACTGTTGAAACTTAAGATTTCTTGCGTTAAAAACATGCTTCATAGCTGATAGCAGAAGTGCCTTACCCAATATATCCGATTAAAAAAAAAACTTGGGTGGCGAAACAGACCGTTTAAGACCTAGGACCTAGTGACTGACAACTTTCAACCATTCCCGTGAGCGAGTACTGTTGTCCGGGATGGAAGGGACCTACAGTTTGAAGCCGAATCCGAACGGAAAATTTGAGAAACCACTTTTCATGTCACGAATTACTCTTGGAGAATTTTTCAATTCCTCGCCAGAGGCGGTACTACAAAAATATATCCGATTATCACAACTTTTAACCACAACTGACAAATCCTCTAAGAGTAATTGTCATGAAAAGTGCTTCCTCAAATTATAAGTTTTAATTCGATATATAAGATTGTAGGATAGAGGATCCCTAACATGATTCGCAAAAAATAGGAATGGTTAAAAGTTGTAAATCATTGATCACTGAGCTTTAGTGCTCTTCGAACTATTGCGATACCTAATTTATTTCAGTTTAGTTTCTTATTAAAGGAAAGGGCTTTGAACAGATTCGTTGCTGTAAGAAAAAAACTGTTTTAACACATGAAAAACAGTTGACTCGCTCGTATTCTAAATTCTCTGAAAACTCCTGTTTTCCAGAAAAACTCTGACCGTCCTAAAGACGAATTTAAATCAACTAAAAATTCAAATAAATTGGAATGAATGATGGATGTGGGCCAAAAACAAAAATAAAATAAATCTTATACCACGTACAAATTTGAAAAAAACTTATTAAAATTCTAAAACGTACTATTTGAGTTTTGTCAAACCACAGAACAAATTATAAGCTTTGTCTCTATTTTCCTCCATGAAAGAAGGTTAAGATAAGAAAATGTCTCTTCAAATCGTGTACAAAAATAGTGGCAGGACACATCACTTTCGATAAGTAAAGATTTTTCTTTGAAAAAGCTATCACAATACCAAGCGCATGTGTTTATTTTAAAAAACCTTGTGGCGAAATTCAGTCTTGACATTCGCAAGCAAAGGCAGTTACATGAGCAAAGACTGACTTGTATATTTACCCACACATCGCATACAAAATCCAAAAACCAGTGTGCCACTATATTCACATAACGATATGGCTTTGGGTATGGCTAACTCACAAAGGTGAATAAATTTTGTTACCGTGAAAAAATGTGATAATGGCTGCTGATGTAGTTCCAAGGGACACATAAATATGACTCGACGAAAGTTCTGATCCAGGAAGCAGGCATATGAGAGTGAGAATGGCAAAAGGGTTGAAAACAAACCCCTGCATCATAAAAAGATATCTACCTAAAGTTGAGTGCTTCCCGACAGCCAGGGCTTCACGACGACGGACGGTGTCGCCTGCCCTGTGAATAGGTAAAGGGAAAAGCTAATGAAAATCCCTGTTGTTCATTGTGTGTTCATTGATATAGCTTTGGGTGTCATTGTGCAGTTCATATCAGCAGTGTCTTTGGGCTTTGTGCGTTAGTGAGGGCGGCGCGGAAGGGTGTTAAAGTGGTAGGAAGACATTTATGATTCAAATTCATCAGGACACGGTCAACACATATGACAAGAGAACCGTGAATAGCATAACATTGGCTCAGGCTCAGTTCAGGCACTGACTCTGACTGCGACTCTGACGATGCGAGGATGACGAATAAAATAATAATCACGGGTCGATTTCAATTATTCGACGACAATGCCTCTGCAAATGCGATTTGAATTATACAACAAAAACAGCAAGAATATACGCTTGGTGTGACATGATGTCCCTATTCAATGTCCTGTTCAAGCGCTCTCCATACAGCCTTTCAGAAATGACCACGTTGCCGCAAATATCCCGCGGGAGTCAAAACCAAACAGCTGGGCAGGGCATAACCGTGATAATGCTGAGCTGAGCAGAGCATAACACGGCAAAGTACAAAGCGGAGCAGAGTCAGAGCAAAGGACACGCTGCATATGATATGATTGTGTTATGATATCCTGTTCCAAGTTGGACGTGGACGGGACGTCATCGTCATCCACAAACGGGAAATTATTGTTTGAACTTGATGGAAATCCGGTCCGTCGCGTCGTACCTTCGGGAATAGAATTTACATTGATAATTAGGTTGTCCATGTTCAGTCCATGGCTTTGAGAGAGAGGGCAGGTCCTGCACGAGGACACAATATATTTATAATATACGACCTGAATGTGATAAATGGATTTGTATCAATCGTGTTGCTTTGTTGGAGACAGTGCGGTGCCTGCCTAGTGCCTTGCTGTCGCTTAACAGCACACAGCAGAGCAGAGCAGACTTCATCAGTTCTGTACTGCGGAGGGACATTGGGTGGATGATGGGAGATGGTCAACTGGGATGGGACATCCAATCCACATCATATCGTGTCGGCAAAAGGATATGTCATTTATATTGTACGACGACGACGACGATCCTATGCAATGGCAATTTGAAATTTATTGTCTTTTAAATATGTCCACATCATGTGGCTGAAATATTGATGACTTTTTGTTCAGGTTTGCGTCATTAATGGCTGTTGTTGGATTTTTAATTGTTTGTGAATCATAATAATCTGGGTTGGATTTGTGTACGAATATACTACAATATATATTGATGAGTGAATGCATGATCCTAGCTATTGAGTTTGACATTCATATGTGCTGTGCAAATATTGTTTATTTTATTTTAATTTTGTTTGAAATTTTACTTTATAAATCAAATATTATGTTTCGCAGAATGTTATTGATACATATTGGGTAAAATATATTTTAATACCTACACTAGCGAAGTGACATAACGAGCTTTTAACATCATGTATAGCTGATGGTGTTATATCTATAGAGTATAACGGATTAAATATAGGGAAGAAAGATATAATTAAATGCACGTGTTTTTGTTACTTAATATTTGTGTATAGGACTTCGCACTATGCATTTTCCGAAAACCTAAAATTCTAACGAATTTCTATTAAATTTCTGAAAAAGGGTCACGTTGATCAATTTCAACGGAGTTTGTTTTACATTGAAAACAATGATAAAATTATAAATTCTTTTAAATAAAATGCATGCCTGGGTCATACAAAACTTGCTGTATCCAAATTGTCTGTTTAAAGAATAAAATAGACTTAAAGTTTTAAAAATAAAACTGCAGCATGATAAATGCCATTTACATTTTTTATGCGAAAATCGTTAGATTGTTTGATTTTTTTTTAAATTTATTTTGTATATACAGTACAGCCTCGCTAGTCCGGTCACATAAGGTTTCTACCCTTTCCGGAATAGCGAAATGTCCGGACTATAGAGAAAAAATTAAATACAATGGATAACCGAAAATTTTTCAAAACCGTATTTCAAATAGAAGTACATATACACATAATTTAAATGTATACACGTACGTATGTAAGAAATATGAACGCATTTAATTTTTTGTATCTTTATATAAAAACATCTTTTCAGCTTTTTCGCGCAACCTCTTTAGAAGAAGGATATCCATTTGAGATGCATTATTTTGTTCGGCCCACTGAATGACCTTAGCAAATATCTTCCTTGCTTCATTGTTTGAAATTTTTGAAACTTCTTTATTTACATTTTCATCTTCACTGTCTTCCTCTTCAGCTTCACTAACATTTTGTTGGATTTGTAAAGCGGACTGATTAATTTCATATTCAGAAAAGTCGTAGTAGACTTCATTTTGACCAATAGCATATTTATTGATTTCATATATGGATGTGTCACCATTCGGATCAATAATTTGTATCATGCCATGAATTCTATTTAAATCAGCAAGCGAAGAATCCGAGTCAATTTGTTGGCGTAACTGTGAAAGTGGTATAAGGTCTTCATTATTCCATTGGGATGCCAGTTCTGGTCATAATATTGACCAACTTTTTTTAATATTTTTTTAAGACTGCTGCACTGTTTTTAATCATCTTTCAGTAGAATGTGGGTCAATAGCTGCTTTCTATATGCTACCTTTATATTCTGAATTAAATTTTGATCCATCGGCTGCAATATTGCTGTACAATTAGGCGTTAAGACCAAGACTCTGAAATTCGAATCAAAGTTTGTTTCGTCTTCTTTGGGATTACATTGCATTATCCAAAACCAAAAGTGCTTTCAGCGGCATGTTAATCTTTGTCAAAAACTTTTTCACACTTGGAATAAATTTATTCTTGAACCAATCAAACAAAATCGTTGTAGACATCCGGCTTTTTTTGGTAGCTTTATATGCCACTGGAAGATTAACCTTTTTAAAAACCCTCGGATTAACTGATTTTCCGATAACTAAGAGGGGTAACTTATGAGTTCCTGCAGCGTTAGAACATGGCATAAAAGTAACGCGATCTTTCGATATTTTTCTGCCAGGAGCAGATTATTCATTCGCATGAACCCATGTCGTCCCCCTCCAAAAGGCAGCTGACTCATCAGCATTATATACCTGTTCTTCACTTATGTTCATTTCATGAATCAGTTTTTAAAAAAAATTCTTGGAAAGGCTTAACAGCAGCAACGTCCCTGGATACTTTTCGCCACAAATCTTAAGGCATCGAAGTCTATGTCGCAATTTAAATTTTTCCAACCAACCAGAACTTGCTGCAAAATCTTCCTTACCTGTTACCTCCTTGTAAAAGAATTTAGCTTTGGTTTGAATCATATCTGTTGAAATAGGCACATGATGATTTCTTTGCTGGATGAACCATGTCATCAATGCTTCTTCTACTGGGTGTTCACCTTGTTTGATAATTTTTCTCTGTCCTTAAAGTATTGTTAAAAGATCTTAGACCTTAAATTTAATTCCTTTTGTAAGCTTATCTGATACTTGGAATGTGTTAGATACAAATTTCCGAATTTTCATCTTATTCATTTTCATATCAAAAACAGTTGACTTTGAGACTTTGAAAATGTCTGCTACTTGCCAGTTTCAATATCATCCAATATTTTACATTTTTTCAGAAAGTGTCAAAGTAACATTCTTCCTTTTCTTTGTAGAAGCCATAATAGGTAATAACTTATGTTTTAAAAAATTTCAATGAGAAATTCAAAATACACCAAAAAAATGCCTTATTCTTAAAATGTAACAGAGCATGAAAAATCAACGACCGCAAATATAAACTTCAAAAGAGTAAATTTGCAACGATTAAAAATGTGTACATTCCAGAGCCAACTACAAGCGACAAAACTAGAACCAGATTCCCCGTAATCGTATGAACAATCGTTTTTTCCAAGAAACAGAGACAAATAATATATGTATGTGTATTATACATAAGCATTTGAATACGCTGTCCGGACTGCAGAGGTAAACTTTTGAAAGTGTCCGAAGGGATCATGACGAAATCTAGAATGCTAAAAATCTCGAATGCCGAAAATCTCGAAAACAAAAAAAATAACTAGAACGCAAAAATCTCGAATCGACAAAAATCCCGAATTAACAAAAATCTCGAAAGACTATATTTAGAAAAAAATCTCAAAAAAAAAATAAAAATTCAAGATTATTTTTTCGTATTTTTAACAGTTAAAACTCAATAAAACACAAATACATCAGTTTACCCAATATTTTATTTTCTGAGCAAGCAAATTAGTTGCAAACAATGAGAAAGGTGCATGTGTAGCAATGTGCAATTGTATGATTGATAACTTGTCAACTTTAAGTTTGTTAAGGAGCAGTAAGTTATCCAGAACGTATGTTTGAAAATTTGAGGCAATGTTTAAAATTCGCGCGAATTTCAAGTCTTAAGTTATTTGGGGTTAAGAAATAAATGCTTTACATTTGAATTTCCATAATATAAAATGTTTACAAATCAAGACAATTTTTGTACATTTTTGACCATCAAGTTTTATTTCGAAAAAACAATTATTAAAACCGGTTCATTACTTCTAAGAAATTTTAAGCATCAAATAACGTTGTAATACGCTTATATTGAAAGAGAAAAAAATTCATACAAATCTTTCGGGCAGTTCTTGAGAAAGTTTCGATTTTTGACCAACAAATTTGTATGAACACTACAATTTTGGTTTTATAAAAATAAAAAAAAAACGCTTGAAGCAAATTTTAAACTTAAAACCTTAATTTCCAAGTTTGAACTCAATCTTATGTTTAAGTTTTTGCGATGGAACCTTTTCACATATTTATTTTCGACTTCTTTAACATCGAAGTGTGTTTGATTATGGTTTGCAAAAAACTGTCAAGAACTGACTTTCGACTCATTTGTTTATTTATTCATCATCAATTATAGATGTAGAAAATCTGTTGGCTGTACTTATTAATAGTAATTTTACAAGTCTATAACATTAACAAATTATAATTAAACATATTTCTACCCATTTGAAGGTCGGTTTCATGATGTATTACATTAAAAAGTGCTAAAGTATAAGTTATACCTATGTTCAGTTTTTCCATAATTCGCCATGTGATAATAATTAGAAGAAAGAACGTACCTGTTTTTTAAATTCCACTTTTTTTGAAAATTTTGAATCCTGTTGGATGAGCTTTGATAAAAAGGTGACTTAACATCGCTGCAATATTCCAATATTGGTATTCTTAAAAATATATAAATCGATTTCACAGTATAACTATTCTTGAATACAAAAACTATGTTGCGCTTTGTTTTATGAAACTAACGTGTTCCGAAAGACGCCCAGGTCTTTTATTTCCCTTAACACTAAAAGATTATCAACACCAAGAGTGTAACTGAATATCATCTTAAGTGTTGAACGAAAAGTTATAGATAGTTGTATTTACATCACTGAAAAAAACACATCTATATCTTTTTGGAACTTAAGACAGACATTTATTTAAAATCCCCTTTGAACATTAGACATTTTGCAAAGTTTAAAACAATCTGGAATGGCACTGGCGAATAGGTTAAAAATGGCTGCCCTGAGGCAAGCCTGCCAAAACCTCAAAAACTAAATAGTTGATAATCTCTAATTTTAACAACCTTATACGATTCGATAAATATGATACTAACCATTTAAGAAAACCCAGTTTAAATCACATTGTCGTAACCTAACTTACAAGAAGTCTGTGGTGGACTCTTAAGAAAGATTTTCCGAAATTTTTGTGTACAAAATCTAACTGAAGTCCTTTTTATGAAGAAGATAAACAAAAGTTTGTTAAAAGATATAAATTAGTTGAAGTGGAGCGACCACCCATTGAAAAACAACTTTTTAAAAAGTTTTGAAACCGCCGAAACTTTTGAGACTGATCTACAGTTTTTAATTAAGTGTTTTAAACGACTTCCACATTTCTACAAAGACACTAGTGAGAAGGGATTTATTAAAAATTATTTTTAAAAAAGTCCAGCTTGGATTCTTTCTAGAAGATTAGTAATAATTAGTTAAACCTTCAAATACTTCTTGATCTATCAAAAAAAAAAAAACATATAAATCGACCAAAGAACTAATAGCATCATAAAAATTTCCACTGTAGAAAATAACCTCCAAATTGTAGTTTGATATAAAAAAAAATTGCTTACAAATTGCATTTTTCTTCGAGCATTCACCGTAAACCTTTATAGAACTAGGTAATGTAGTGATTTTGCACATTAAAATAAAAAAAAAGGTCTAGAATTATCGAACTTAGATTTTACTGTTGAATTATTTTTATACTTTTTTTAATGTGTTCACTTCTGTTCCATATTAAACAACAATCATTATGTCTTTCGAACTAAACTGTGCAGAAAGTATAAGAATCAAGTTAGAATCTTAAACAGAAGTTGAAAAAATTCATGGTGTTTCTGGCATTCCACAAGGTAATCACCTTGGTCCACTTCTTTTCTTAAAAAAACAGTACGGTTGGTTGCAAACACATTCAGTTTCGATTCACTCGCAACATGGTTAACCGCCTCAAACTTAATACTAAAAAGTATAACTTTATATCCTTCCCTAGATTATCAAATAAGTCTGCTAATCAATTACGAAATTGAATTCAAGGTTATCGTTGTACAGAAAATATTAATTATTTAAAATTGTATTTGACTCATCACTTACTTTGTGAACTTTTACTTACGTAGGTCCTCAGACCTGTTAAGCCTATTGGGAACCTCTTAAGGGGCATAGTGCCTTTACTACGCCTGCCCGCCATCGTGTACGGGTCCCGGTGATGTTTTTCAGCTCCCTCCCACTCTTGCTTAGTGTGACGGTTTGCCTGGCCTGCAATGCAGTCATTACCTATTCAAAGCGTATGTCCAATCCTTTTTCACATACCGGTTTTGCCGGTATTAATTTTCAGTCCCACAACTTTTGCTTCTCTCTTTACACTTGTTGTCATTTGATGGAGCTCCATAATCCTATGACAGAGTAGGCAAAAGCTTTAAATAGGATGTCAAAGTCCATTGGATCCCTCCGCTACCTGATGACAAAGCTGAGCACAGTACATGGCTTATCACCAATAAAAACAATATTGGCCACAGAATACAGCACTGTCTGACTCCGCTTCGTATTTCAAAATTATTTGAAAACCTACCATCGTGCAGATCCATCATATGCTGCTTTAATAATAGCAATTAGTTTTTCTGGGATGGCTCTCCTCCGTAAAGCTATCAAAGGCCTTCTCTAAGTCGATGAACTGCAGGTGTAGTTTTGATCGATATTCAACGCACTGTTCAATTATGATCCTCAGGGTGTTGATATGATCAATACAGGAGGATCCAGCGCGGAATCCTGCTTGTTCGGCATCGAGTGTGGCCTCAAGATGTTCTCTGATGCGTTCCAATATGACTTTTGCTACTATTTTGGCAATGGCAAGTAGAACGCATGTTCCTCTCCAGTTTTGGACTATGTAAGATCTTCTTTTTCTGGGAGCTTGACGATAATTCCTTTCTTCCGCTCATTAGGGAAGCTTTCAGTGGTACAGGCATCTTTTATGAGCGGATGAAGCTTAAGGACGTTGACGCAGCTCATAAAAGCTCTGCTTGAATTCCATCAAGTCCTACCGCTTTCTTGTTCTTAAGTGTTTTAATTGCGGCAACGATCTCATCTTTACTGGGAGTAGTTACGCTTGTTAAGGCGCACACTGCGGTGAACCTCTCTCTTTTTTTGTGGTACGATTATTCCATCTCATTCCTTTCTTCCCCTTGTGCAGCAGTTGTTCGAGCCCTTAACTGTTTGAGTTCGTTGATCCTTGCCCAAGATTCTTCTGAAAGCCTCCTTTATTGCCTCCTTTTTTCCGATCGACTATTCTGTCAGCACCTAAAATGAAAACATTTTTCACGGCATTGCAATGGTGTTCGATGTCGTCATGTACTGTGCTGCTGATTGTTCTCATTTGGCGAGACAGGTAGCCCCTGAATTGTTGACGGGTCATGGGATCCTTCAATCTGGCGATGTTGAATTTGGGGGCTCGTGTTATTCCGTCGGAACTTCGAACTGTAGCTGTACACAATCATTAAGTGGTGGTCACGGGTAAGTCCCATGTCATCGCCTCTTCTCTTTCAGACATCCAAGAGACTGTATCTAAAACGTTGACTAATCGCGAAGTGGTCTATTTGGTCGGCAAACGCTTTCCTCTCCGTCGACACCCAGCTAATTTTATGACACAGTTTGAGCACCCATCACATACCTTAGCCCGTTGCTGTTACTGCCAACCTTAGCATCGAGGTCTAACATAACCAAAATAATATCTCCACGGGGAGTGTTCTTGTAGGCGGATCCTAGTTAACAGTAAAAGCATTATTTCTCTTCATTAGATGCAAGCTTTGTCGGGGCGTAACACTATATAATGGTGATGGGTCGTACTCCACTCTGAAACCCATCTTTAGTAAACTTTTCCCAAAGGGGCTTCCACGATATAAGGCTTCTGATTGCCGTTTTTGTAAGGAGTAACCCAACTCCAGCTTCTCGAGCCTTTCTTCAATATTCACTTAAAATATTTTCTAACTCTTTAGTTATTTAAAATGCACATTTATTTTTTTATTGCATACAGTCTTAATCAAATGGATTTGCAGATTTCGCTTCGGAGATTTTGGATTTGGCTTTTGGATATCATTGCTTAGAAATCATACCACCAACTCATTCCTAACAAAGAAAAAAAAATATCACTCCAAAAATTCATTTGGAGAATCCCTGAACCTTAACTTATATTTAAAGTTTTTTTCGAAAGATTTGAATTAACATTAAAATAAGTGCCTAGTTCTGCGACCTATATATTATATAACGCAAAGTCCATGAACCGAACATATGTATGTAACTATTTCGTTTTAAAGGGTTTATATATTCACCTATGCCTTAGAACAATTTTTTGTTCTTTTTGTGCAGAGTAAAAAATTCTATTGGAATAGAATCCTCACAACTCTTTCATTTAGGCCATTTTTTCGGAAAAAAAAAAAACAAAAACTTGAACTTTATGTCCGAAAATTGTTTTTACCCCAAAGTCATGGTCAACAGCACTTCTATACTCAAAACTACTTTTTCTTTCATTAAAACGTTTCATTTCTCACATCTAATTTTTGTGTGTATTTAGGTATGCACAGCAATTATTTCCCAAAAAAAAAAGAACAAAATTGGAGGGTTTTCATTCATGAATGTTATATAAAATATTTTACATAAATATTATTCAACATTCTCTCTGACAACTTTATTCCCCTTGTTAACCATCAGCAGGTGTAAACATTCATTTCGACCAAACAAC